>NW_005842018.1:1947977-1974128 GCF_000455745.1 Alligator sinensis | reverse complement strand
TCCAGTTTTGGGCTCCACAATTCAAAAAGGATGTGGAGAAGCTTGAGAGAGTCCAGAGAAGAGCCATGCGCATGATCAGAGGTCAGAAAAACAGACTGTACGATGACAGGCTGAGAGCCATGGGGCTCTTTAGCCTGGAAAAGCGTAGGCTCAGGGGTGGTCTGATGGCCACCTATAAGTTTATCAGGGGTGACCATCTGTATCTGGGGGAACGTTTGTTCACCAGAGCGCCCCAAGGGATGACGAGGTCGAACGGTTACAAACTACTGCAAGACCGATTCAGGCTGGACATAAGGAAGAATTTCTTTACTGACCGAGCCCCCAAGGTCTGGAATAGCTTGCCATCGGAGGTGGTTCAAACACCTACATTACCTTCAAGAGTAAATTGGATGCTTATCTTGCTGGGATCCTATGACCCCAGCTGACTTCCTGCCCTTCGGGTCGGGGGCTGGACTCGATAATCTTCCAAGGTCCCTTCCAGCCCTAATGCCTGAGTCTATGAAAGCATATGAAATGCTTATCAACTTCATGAAAACCAAGATACTTTATCAACCTACCCCAAACCAACCAGCTGCTCCCCCTACATTTCACAATTAGAGGGCAAGCCTTGGCGAATGTTGAGCATAGCTGAGTAGTCACCTTTCCCAAAAAATAAACACAGGTGATGATATTTAATACCAAATAAAATCTGCCTACATCCTCCTGTACTGTCTTCTACTTCTTGCCAAGCACCAACTTCACTGGACTGGACATTGAGTGCAGATGCCCGACTCTCGATTCCTAAAACGAGTGCTCTACTCCCAGCTTAGTAACGGCCTGAGATCTCATGGAAATGCTGCAATGGACACACTGAAGACATAATTCAAGAAAATGGATGTTGACATCAAGAACCAGGAGGAGTTGGCTGTCAACCAACTTCAATGGTGCCACAACCTCAACCAAGCAGCAGCCTATTTCAAGATAAAGTGCCCTGCCCTCAAAGCAAAGGAACAAAAAGGACAGAAAACCTAGCCTACAGCCTACTCTCCCCTGCGGAAAGACCTGAAACTTCTGCAGATGGGTCTGTGGCTCAAGGATTAGACTCTTAAGTCACCTCAAAACCCATCAATGACCCGTGGTAGAGGTCATGCTCGAATTGAGGAATTGCAGTATTAGTGACAGTCATTCAATTCTATGGCAAAATTTATTATCCTAATAAAGTCAGGGGTAACTATAACCTGGTGTGTCCACAACTACAAGTTTCTAAATCCATGAACTGGCCCTTAAACAGACATCTTGATTTTTACAAAAGATGATCACTCAACAAGGTCCACTGAGATCAATGGCTAAATATCTCCCTCAATTTGACAGGTCTAAGCTCTCAGTCCACAGCGGGGGACTCTGTTTCTTCAGCTCTGTTAAGGTCAGTGGAAAGTCTTGAGTATTCAAGACTTCTGACAAGTCAGACTGCCAGGATCCATATCCTAAAAACTAGGGTCATGCAAAGCTTTGGATGCTGATTTGATTTGGAGGCCGTCGAATCTCCAAATCCAAATCGAATCAGGAGACCAATTAAAAGGTCTGAATCGATTCAAAGCTCTCCAAATTGATTCGGAAAAGATTGGGAGAGCTTCAGCGATTCAGGCAGTCCCCGCTCACTGCCGCATGGAGCTGGACCCAGACTCTGTGCTGGTAAGTAGGGGGAGAGGACCATGGGGGGACCCCTCCCAGGCCTCATCCCCGGTCTGCTCCTCCAGCCCCCCTGAGTGCCCCCTGACCCCCACCCACTGTCCCAGCATGCCCCCCTGCTCCCCATGGCTGCCCTGCCCAGCCCCAGCTCCTGGCTCTTTAAACAAAAGCCCCGACTTACTGGCTGATCCCCACTGCCCCCCACTGTGAAGATTTTTGAAAATCTTTTTCCACACAATGTTATAGGCAAAAGTTAAAACTATACTGAAGGGAGATATTTAAAAAAAAAAAAAAAAAAAGCCCTGCACTCATCAGCTGCTGCACCAGCTGTCAGGGTCTCTGGAGGGCTCGTAGCAGAGCCCCCCATGCAGTGTGGGGCAGTGGGGATTGCCCCCCTGCCTGGCAGCAGCCAGTGAGTGGGGGCTTTTTTTTTTTTTTTTTTTTTTTTAAAGCCCGGGTGGGGCAGCCATTGATGGTGCTGGGAGAGTGGGCGGGGGATGGGGCCAATTCGGCAGCGGCCGAATCTCCAAATCAGATTTGGCCGAATCAGTTCGGGACAGTGATTTGAATCACCAAATTGAACCGCTGTACTCTGAATCGGCCAAATCTGAAGCGAATACTAGCCACTTCGCACAGGCCTACTAAAAACACATGCCAGATCTTAATGCAACTGGGTTACATGCAAGCACAGGGGTATGCTAGCAGACGCACACAAACACAAAAACTGACGTTATCATGTAGCTGAGAGCTATGGTACACACATTTACTGGCAGGACCATGGTGATCAGAAGTGTCGAGGTAGATCTCTAGCGAGCAAAAGTACCTAGTGAGGCTGCAATTATTCTGGCAAAGCTATGATTTTCCTAGTATGATTAATTTTGCTTGAGGGGCTGGATTAAGGCATCGGACACAAGAGGAACGTTAGAAGGACAAGATATTACATATTTATCCTTCAGACTAATTTAGATAAGCGCAGATGAACATGTTCTACAAAAGCAAATTTATCTTGTTTTGTGTTGCTGAGTTGCAACAATCTGATGATGAAGATCTACATAATCTATTTCCTGTCATTTTTCTTTAAAGAAGTCTTTACTAGTTTTCAGAATAACGTGCAAAATAAGTTGCCATTTGACTGCCAGGGGCAGTTTAGAAAGCTCACAGTGAAGTGAAATGCTAGAAACACTTGAGGAAATCCTCATGAAGTTTCCCAGGACCCTCACATCCCTCATGAAATGCATCTGGGAATGGACAAAGGCGGCGGTAAAGTTATGTTTTTTTTACATAGGCTATTATTTTTAAGCAGCTATACAGTAGGATTTTCCCTTCTAACCTGAAGCAGGACACATCTGAAGAGTTTTGCATCTTCCTACAAATCCCAGATCTTAATAACTGCTTTTTCATTTGGAACAAGTTCTGATTTAGTGATAGTCACATCTCACATTATCATTAATCCAGGCACTTGTTCTTCTTTCTTGTTGATCTGTTTTTGAACTCACTTCTGGAGGAAAAAAAAAAAGAAATGTCAAGAACCCTTTCAATAGCCATAATAACCTGTTGCTAACTGAAGTGATAGGTTAGTCAGGGGGACAGTACTTTCATGTCGGGACAACCCAAGTTCATGGGGTTTCAATAAGTAACATATTCGCACTGAATATTAAAATGCTCGTGACAGATTAGATACACAAAACACTCAATGATCGCATCCGTATGTGCAGGCATGTCTGGTTTGCGGTGCCATAAACCGCATGCCTGGCACATGAAAACGTGTAGAGGCAAAATTTGCTACTGGGAAATCCCAGCAGCAAAAAAAAATGGTAGGGAAAAAAGTAACACAGGGCACATCACAGGACCAGGCGCCAGCAGACACAGAGGCTTGGTCCTCCCAGGAGACGCTCTGGCTGCTAACCAGAGTGTCTCTACTGCTTTAGCTGTCCCCCAACGCCTCCAGACAAGTGGGGAAAGGGCAGTTTCTCTGAAGCAGGGCAATTTGCCCCATAACAAACCACACGTGCAGGGGTATGCATTGTGGCAAAAAGTAGCATTACATATTTGTGCCACTACTATTTTTGCTGCTGAATGTGCATGCCCCTGCATGTGGGGATGTGCCCAATGTCTTCATCGGAAGTGAGATTTTTAATTTTTGTCACAGAAGTGCCTCTGCTCTCGGGACCAAGAGGTCATTATCCAGGATATAACTGTGAAGAAAAACAGGAAAGATTACTCAAGCTCCAGTAGGAGGAAAGAGCACGTCAGGAGTAACCCACCGAGAATGGTCTCAACCGTGACAGGGAAGGAGGAATATCGAGTTCATGGACTTACCTGCTAGCAGAGGGAAACCCAACCAGCTACTGAGATTCAGGGGTTAATCAGATTTGACAGCATTTTTAAGACAACCTATATACCACAATGTTTCTCTTTAAATTAGTCAGGGAAAAAATCCCCAATATGAAAGACATTTTTTTTCTGAATGTGAAGAAAAGCCATATTTTTATTAGCCAAAATGATTCACCATAAGAACTTTTAATGCCACTTAGTTTTTGTTAAATTGGCAGTGAACAAAAAACTCACTGTGCCCCCCGAGAGAGCACAGCATCAGTACAACAGTCTAGTAAAACCATATTAGGCGTGGAGAAAATACAGAAAAATAAGCTCGTGAAGTTACCCAGTTTGCATGAAACAGAGGTACCTCAACCCACTTGAGTCTTTTCAGTGTATTATTTGATTATTTAGCACAGTTGTTTTTCCTATTTGGAAACGGATCTATTTCTATGTAAGAATTATAAGTTACCGCTCTGCTTTTCCCTCCAGAAAGGGAGATGGGGAGAAGAGAGACATCTGATCCTCAATATATCTTTACTACTATTCATGTGAATAGACCCTTTCAATCTGCTTATTTTATAGATTTTTCATTTGATCAGGCATTTTTTAAGACGAAGCTCCAAGTCACTTTATTTAACCAAATTTAACAGATTAAAAAAAATGTCGTTGAATGATTTAGGTTGCTGTGAAGATTTGTAGTCAGCGTGTGATTTATGTTAAATCAAGCATGGCTGTAAGAATTAGGCAGACGTGATTACATACAGACCAGCAATTAATCTTCTAACTTAATCAGACAAGGAGTGAAAAACGTCACTTACCAGAATCCCACTGGGCATTTAACAGCACCAATTTGTGCTGAAGTAGGAAGCGTTGTCTAGGGTATAAATTAAGGACTGTAAAATCCTTGTACCAGATCTGAACTTGTACTAGATCTGAGAATATTTATTTCCAAGTGTCTGGAATCTCAGAGCCTGACAGTTATTACGCAATTTAAAACACTAATTATGCATCTTGCTGTAGATTTAATTAAGGTTCTTGTCCATTTTTATGTTAAAATTCACTCTCACTTCTAACCTCTTGTGTGCCTTGCTGCAAGCCTCTTTACTCAGATTAGTGGGGAAAAGTACAGAAGAGAAAGGCTTTAGTGAAGATTGGTTCTGCTGTGCCTTTGTTTTATATTCATGACTATATTTTTTTCCTCATTTTTATGCCCTAGGAAACCACTTGTGCACTCCACAATATGAGGTCTCAGCACTAACTGACAGTCCCTGCCCCAAAGCACTTAAAAGGCAAAGAGGACAGAGGCAGCGGCAGAACAGCCTGATGGCACCAAACAGCAGGTTAGCACCAGGGTTTTGGTGCGGGGGGTGAGGGGGGGGTGGGAATGATGGCTGGGTTTACTTAAGACAGGAAAAGCTAAATGAGAAGGGAAGAGACACAGAGTGAGGGGATAGGACAGGGTAGAATAGGGCTACAGGGGCAAAGGTGGCATGTGTCGGGGCCGAGGGGCTGTGGCCAGCAGCCCGGGCACGTGGGCCGGGGAAGTCGGCACGGCGGACTAGAATTAGGCACTGACACGTAGAGGTTGATTAAAGATTATTTTACTTACACCGTAGATGGTCGCGGTGCAGGCAGGAAAACTTGCTTGGTTACAGTTGTAGATAGAAGAAAAGAAGAAAACTCGAACGATGAGAGCTCCCTAAACCGATACGAGAGCCCGTGCTGTGACTCTCAACGAGCGCGCAGGGCAGGGGTACGTCAGGGATCGTCCGGTGACGGGGAAAGATTCTTGATGGCTGATCAAACCATCATTCGGTCCAAGATATACGTAGAAATCCACGAGATAATTGTGGATGCCTTGCCGGAATTCTCTCGGATTTCTCCCGGAATTCTCGGAATCGGGGTTCTCAGGATCCTCCTGAGATTCTCGGACATCTCCGACTTGGGCGGAAACTGCTCAAGCCTCTTATACGGCTAGCAAGCCAATCGCTAGCCACCACGTGGGAATAATTTAGAAACAGCCAATAATGGGAAACAAATTTACATACGGGTGGCGGGAACTCCTTTGCACCGGGGTTTTTCTCTCTGCAGCTGAGAATTGCACCGTGCAAAGAAAGCTCCATGTGGCAGGAAATAATTCTGCAGTGCCGAAGCGCACACACAATCATTGGGTCATGACAGCATGAACTGAGGTTATGAGCAAAAAGCACTGGCCAGGGAAAATCCATCCAAACCACAGGAAGCTTATGCCCAGAGCCCTCTGCTTTGGCTGCTTCTGCTCCTGCTGCCTGAACTCTGCAGATGCTTTTGCTCTGGAGCTCTCCCTCCAGGCCAGGTTGCTGAGGAAGAGAGGCACTGAGTGGACCCTAGTGACCCCCTGAGTTTGGGAGACTCCTAAAGCCTTGTTCTGGGCCCCTGGAGTACTGGGAAGAGGACAGGGAGAAGTCCGGATTGGGCAACATTTGACCCCTTTCCTCTTCCCAACCAGTGATTCAATGTCTGCTTTGGAGGTTTCTGCTCCTGACAATGAGTGGGGTGGTGTTGCAGACATCCTGGAGGGGAGGGCTAGAATCTAGAAAGACTTGGATACACCTGAGAAATGACCTGCAATTATCTGATGAGATTCAACAAGGACAAACACAAAGTCTTGTATTTGAGACAGAATAATTGCATGCAGATAGACAGACGGGGGAATGGCTGGTTAGGCTACAGTACTGCAGGCAAGGACCTGAGTGTTGCAGTGGACTACAGGCGTTTATAGACATGCTCCGGGAGGTGGGGCACTTTAATTTGTGAGCTGTGCTAATTAAAAGCCCCTGAGTGTCACATGTACCTGTGTCCCCACACTGGAAAATGGTAGCAGGGCACTTTGAACTAAAACTCATCAAACCAGCCTTAATTCAAAGTGCCCTGCTGCCACTTTTCAGCGTGGAGAAGCTGATCCGCATGACACTGGAAGCTGCTGGAGCACGTTAACTTCCGCACTCCAGCAGACTCAATTAATCCAACGCACTGGATTTACAGCATGTTGGAGCAGCCTCGCTGCACATCTATAGGAACCCTATAAGCTTAATATGAGCCAACAGTGTGCTTTTGTGCGAAAAAGCCAAAAGTTCACTGGGATACATTAACAGCAGCGTTGCTTGCAAATCAAAAGAAGTGATTCTTCCACTCTATTTGGAACTGGTGGGCCCTTACCTGGCATACTGTGTCCACTTTTGGACAACAAAGTGGATAGATTGGAAATAGTTCAGTAGAGAGCAACAAAAATGATTCCTGAAAGCAGGAAAGGAAGATGTATAAGGAAAAAACTGAAAGAACTAGGGTTATTTAGTCTGGAGAAAAGACTGAGGGGGGATTTAATAACAGTCTTCAAATACCTTAAGGGTTATTTCATTGGCCGTAGGGAACAGAACGTGGAGCAATAGCCTCGAACTGCAGCAGAGGAAATTTAGGTTGGAGATTAGGAAGAACTTTCTGACTATAAGGGTGGTCAAATATTGAAACAAGCTGCCTACAGAAAGTGTAGCAACTCCATCCCTGGACATGTCCAAGAGCAGGTTAGACAAGATACCTGGCTGGGGCAGTTTAGTCAGGGACAGTCTTGTCTTAAGCAGGACCTGGATTAGATGACCTTATGAGGTCCTTTTCAGCCCTACTTTCCTATGATCCTACTAGCAAGACTACTTTAAAAGGCCAAACTCGGGAGTTTTCACCCAAGAGTGGCTCATGCTACTCAAATACGGGGAAGCATTGCCCCATGTATGTGTGTCTTTCATTTTAACAATAGGACCAAGTAAAGATACCTGGTACAACTTCCCCACTCCTGTCCTCAAAAATACTGTATTCATAAGGTAAACATGCTACGAAACTAAAGAGACAAATGTCTAATACAACCGGCCTTGCTATTTAACAGCCTGCAGCAATTACAACCAATGCTTTTATGCAGCTCTCATTCCCAAAGCACTCTGCAGACTGTGCACACTATATTATGCAGTCCTGACAGCAGCCTGTGCAGCCACAACTCCACAAGGGGCAGTTTACCAGTACACTACCCCAGCAAAGTCCATTCAGCTCTACCAGCAAAGTTGTATCCTATACCAGCTTATGAAAGCTGCTTTCCTGAGCAAAAAACACGTGCAATATTTATGAACAGTTACTTCAGTAAGGATCTACTTTTAATGCTGGGATGAGGGGATAAGAGAAAGAGTTGTATGGGACATTGTGTACTAGTCTCCATCTTCTTATTTCAAATTATCTCCATTCTAGGACATTTCAGTCCTTTATTTCTTTTCACTTTGGAGACCACAAGGGAAGACTTCGTGGAACAGGAGCAGCTTGAGAAACACTTTCTTATAGGAAAAAAACTGTTTTGTGGATCACTTATACAGCCAATCCTAGGGCAATTTAAGTTACAGAGAAAAAAGCTGGGGAGAAAAAATGTAATTCTCAGTTGGAATTTATCCAGGATACTGGTGTTTTCTTTTCTACTATGGAGATCTAGATTTAAATGAATACATGTGGTCAAGACCTTAGTTTAACTTTTTTTTTGGAAAGACAGCATCTCCTGAAGCACAACATACTTAAGGCTCAGAGTGAAAAGTGTTACCTACTAAATCACTAAGACAACCTTATGCAGCATCTGGGTTTCCTTAGTTGTCCCTGATTCAAGCACTGGCTATTTCCAGCCTTTCCTAGTTTATATAATACGGCCAGATCAGAGCCTGAAGTAAATTGGCAGCAGGCAACTAATCCCAAAGATTTATTTATTAAAAGAAGAGTGCACACATGGTTGCAAGACCCACCTCCAAGTCAATGCTGGGTCAACAAGTCTCACAAATGGTTTTATGTTTGATGTCTCTGAAGATATAGGACATCACTGTACAGAAACTTCTCTGTCTCAAATGGAACAGGAGAAAGAATGGCGTTTTCTACAAGACTCAGGTCCTTCAAAGAAGTTAAAGTTAAAACTTGTCTGTGCTATTTTTTTTAATCACCTTGTATTCCCCTACCTGACCGTTTATCCTGTCCATCTGTTCCATCATATCTCTTGGAAGCTTTTTGGGGCAGAGGCTGTTTGTCATATTTATGTACAGCGCCTATAAGAGCTGGTGGTCTAGGTGTTATAAAAATACAGTGTTAAATATAATAAAAAAATAATAATATAAAATACCTACCGCATTAGGTCATCCAGCCAATCTCTACGGCACATTTTCCTATCTCATGCACATAGTTATGGAGCTTCTGTCAGGAATGTGTTCCTGACACAAAGTCGCACATAGTTTTTCCTGGCATGCAACTTAATTCCATCCCATTTCTCTCGTGCCACCCTACATAACTATTATCCAGACTTGGTGCCAGCAATCTATAAACATACTGGGGTGTAATGTCCCCTCTATCACTGCCTTTTCCCCAGGTTATCTTAAACAGTACTCTGCTGAGCTCCCAATTTTCACGAACTTTGTAGCATGTGATTGGAACAACAGAACAGGAAAAAGCAAATGATTCCACCACAGATTAGTCACCTGGCAGAAGAGGACCCATAGTACTGGGCCAGCCCCACAGTTTGCTTGGTGATGCATGGTAGGAAAAAATAGCACCTGTCCAGAGACTTCACAAGGAGCTGTGGTCACACTGGAATGGATCTGGGATGGCAGCCAAGTCTGGCTCTGGACACAAGTGCTTTAGGATCATCTCCAGATGTGCAGCCAGCACTTAGCCCTTGCTGTGCTCCTGCATGATGCTGGAGGCAGGGGATGCTGAATCCTGGGGTGAAAAGAGCACGCCCAGGCTTACTGCTCCACTGCATTGGAGCATCCTCCAGCAGCCAGAGCGGGATCCAGGGCTCTCACTGCCCCCTATCCCCAGTGTCATGGGTAGGGTCCAGGCAGATGGAGCAGACAGACATATTGGCAGGGGAGGCTGGATGCAGAGCAGTTCCACACACCCACCACTCCCATTGCTGAGACATGGCCTGGGAGCGCAAAGCAAGCCAGGTGGCTGTACAGAGCCTTGTAGCAGCCATCAGGTGCCTCACCTAGCACCCTGCTTACCTGGAAGACACTCATGGGCTCTGTTCACCTGCAAACAACTCCCTCCTGCCCTGCCCTCTGTGTGTAGTGAACACAGGGATTTTAAGATGAATTGTCCTTATGCCAACTTAGTGCTTTGCCCAAAGGGATTTCTTAGTTTCACAGTCCCAGCTTGTTGATCTGCCACATTCCAGTGGCTCATTTCCACACTCTCCATACATTTTAAAGCAAGAAGGGACCATCAGATCAGCTCCTCTGATCTGGGCCAAAGTATTTAAATCCATTTCCCCTGCATCCAGCCCGGAAAACCGAGTTCAGGAAGGCATCCCTCCGAAACCAGTGCCCTGTCTGAATTCCAAGACCTCACAAGATGGAGACTCCACTACTGGCTGTTGCTTGTAGGGCTTCACCGCTCTCCCTGGTAAAATTCTGCCTCATTCAAATGTGATCGTTTTCCTGGTTTTAAAACCCAACCACTAAGCCTGATTTACAAGCCATTTTCTGCTAGTGCCCAGAAGGGCACTAACACTGTAATCAAATTACAAATCTTGATCCATCTTTTTTCCCCTGATATTTAAATTATGCACCTTACCTCTTGCTCTGAACCCTAGTCTCATTTATTTTTCTGTCACTAAAATCACTGCAAACCTCCAGTAGCTTTGTGCTACACTGGGGGTGGCCAACCTGTGGCACGGGCAGTCTCTGTGTGCGGTATGGGCAGTCTGTGTGTGTGCCATGCAGCACACTGGGGAGGGGACACAGTGGTAGATAGAGTAGGGAGTAGGGAGCAGAAAGCCAAGCAGCAGCTCTGCCAGGGAACACGGGGCAGGAAGCAGAGCAGCAGATCAGGTTGGCCAGGGAGAAAGGGATTGGAATGCGACTGGGGGGAGCTGGGCTCATTTGTGGAACATCTGCCAAAAAAGCTGCCTCCATTCTGCTGCACTATCAAGAATTACAACGGCTTTTCCCTAAGGCAGCCACAATGGTTTCAGGTATATATGTGAAAAAGCACAGACCAACCAGCTACATGGCCCTAACAGTAGGATTCACAATTGATCATTTTACTATCGCACACAGTAGCTATGCTATAATAAAATGATAGCATGGAAAAATTAAGCATGTTTTGGTGGTGGACTAGTTTTCAACCAATGATTTAACTGTATTTCTACTTATTATCAATTAATCTAGCTTGCAGACTATTACAGATGGAAAAAATAATTATTTGCTGTATGAACTGTTTGTATTTGGCCATGCAAATACCAAAGCCTGGATGCTTCCAATAAAGAACTGCTTAGAAGTGTGCTTCAAAGCATAAAAATCATTATGGGTTAAAAATTATGCTGCATGCACCAGTGTGGGATGGTGCTCCAGGCTCACTCTTCCCCTGCTGCTTCAGCTCCAGAGGAAAAGAGAGCAGTACAGTGATATGGGATCATTGGGTGGGGGGAGAAGTAATCAGATATTTGCGGTAAGAGAGGTAATCAGATATTTGGGGGAGACAGAAGAGGTTTCAGTCTTGTCCTTCATAACCTCCGCATCTCTCCTTCAAAAGATAACCCCACTTAGGTCCCCACAAACACTCTCCAGCTCAGTCCACAGAAGCACCAGACAATGGCTATGCCAAAATAAAAAGGGAAATGACTGGAACTGAGTTAAGGTTATTTAGATCATCCATACACTCTAGCTCAGCCAGTACAGTCAGGGAAGCTCCCTCTCTGATAAGGAGTGTCCTTAAGGCTGTTGCACAAGTCCAGCTCCAGATGACAGTGACAAATCTCACTGCCTCCACTGAACCGGATCAGCTGCTAAGGACCTAGCTAATTGCAAAGATCATGGACCAGGTCCTCAGGGAATCTGTTCTGAAGCACCTAGAGGAGAACACGGTGATCAGGAACAGCCAGCATGGATTCACCAAAAGCAAGTCATGTCTAATCAATCTGATTTCATAGATATTAGGGTCGGAAGAGACCTCAGCAGATCATCGAGTCTGACCCCCTGCCCCAGGCAGGAAAGACCACTGGGGTCAGATGACCCCAGCCAGGTGCTTGTCCAGTCTCCTCATAAAGACCTCCAAGGTAGGGGCGAGCACCACCTCCCTTGGAAACCCATTCCAGATTCTGGCAACCCTTACTGTAAAGAAGTTCTTCCTGATGTCTAACCTAAATCTGCTGTCAGTTTGTGGCCACTCTCTGGGTGCATCCCATTAGCCAATTTGCCACCCACTTGACCGTGTAATTATCTGTCACTGCTGCTCAGTTTATCTATGCAAATAGGATAAGATACCATATTGAAGGCCTTCTTAAAATCCAGGTAGATGACATCT
The DNA here is from genome assembly GCF_000455745.1 of Alligator sinensis. Lineage (NCBI taxonomy): Eukaryota > Metazoa > Chordata > Crocodylia > Alligatoridae > Alligator > Alligator sinensis. The sequence goes on along the minus strand of NW_005842018.1, from coordinate 1,961,786 downwards.
ACCTCATCCCCTACATCTAAGCATGTTGTGACCTGGTCATAAAAAGAAACAAGATTAGTGAGGCAGGATCTACCTGCTAGGAACCTATGCTGGTTGCCCTTCAGCATTATTTTTCTTGCTGGACTCCCACAAATGTGATCCTTAATAATTGTTTCAAATGTTTTCCCAAGGATAGAGGTCAGGCTAACTAGTCTATAGTTCTCTGGATCCTCCTTACTCCCCTTCTTGAAAATAGGGACCACACTGGCCCTTTTCCAATCCTCTGGGACCTGACCTGAGCACCATGAGCGCTCGAACAACTTTGCCAGTGGCTTTGCTGTGGCACTGGCCAATTCCTTCAGCACCCTTGGATAAACATCATCCGGGTCTGCTGTCTTAAACACATCCAGCCCCTCCAAGTGTCCCTTCACTAAGTCAGCACTAACAGTTGGTGGGCCGATTTCCCTCCTGTGCTCGTCTATGATCCAATTGGGAGATTTGCCCTGATCCATGTTCGGGAATACGGAAGCAAAAAACTCATTGAAGAGCTCAGCTTTGTCCCTCCTATCTGTCACTAATTGCCCTAGTCTGCCCTGTAGGGATCCTATTTTACCCTACGTCTTCTTTTTTGCTCCCTATATACCTGTAGAAGGACTTTGTGTTGTCTTTAATTTTTGTCGCCAGCCTAAGTTCCATTGCAGCTTTGGCCTTTCTAATCGACTCCCTGGAAGTGCAAGCCAAGTAGGTATACTCCTCCTTGGTAGCTACACCCTGCTTCCACAGCCTGTATGCCTCCCCTAGGCTTTCCTGGATTTCCCTGTTCAACGAAGAGGGTTTTTTGGCCCCTTTGCCCTCTTTCATGGGATTGTCTCTTTCTGCACCCAAAGGATTGCTCCCTTTAGGAATGACCACCCTTCCTGGACTGCCATCTCACCAGTGCTCCTGATCATCAGTGCCTCGCTAACTAATCTCTTGAGCATACTGAAGTTTCTAAAATCTAAGCACTTCTGCCCTACTGGTTGTCTTTCCCACCCTTCACCAGATAAGGTGGCAGGGGTGGGGTGAGAGCAAGTTATAAGCCTTGACTTCAGCATAGCTTCTGACACCATCTCCCATAACATTCTCATTAACAAGCTAAGGAAATACAGACTATATGAAAGTACTGTAAAACGGAAACGTAACTGAATCATCATGCTCAGCAAGTAGTCATCAACAGCTCAATGCCTAGTTGGGAGAAGATATCAAGTGGGGTTCCCCAGGGCTCTGTCCTAGGCCTGGTACTGTTCAACATCTTCATTAATGATTTGGATGATGGTACTGATAGATCATGGCATTGAATGCATGCTTAGCAAACGTGTGGATAACATCAATTTGGGTGCAGTTGTATACATTCTGGAGAGTTGGGCCAGAATCCAGAAGAATCCTAGAGAAACAGGGCTGAAAAGGGACCTTCAAATGTCATCTAGTCCAACCCCCGGCCTGAGGCAGGATCATTCCTATCCAAAACATCCGATACAACCTATCATCTAAAAACTCTATATAAGACTATTGTCATCCCTGACACAAGACAGACCTAACACCCTGACCTGCCACAGGTAAAGCAGGAGAACCACAGCAGCCAATGTCCTGCTTCTATAAAGTGCTCTATGTGCTCAAGAAACCCCAGGTAGGGGGGCCATGCCCCTGCTACAGAAGGCAAAAATCTCCACAATCCATACCAATTTGACCATGGGGTAAAATTCCTTCCTAACCCTTAGTACAGTGAACAGTCTGACTTTGAGAGGAGCGGGAAGACCTTCTAGCCAGGAACCTCCTGCTTTGGTCCCAACAGGAGCACTGGCACACCCCAGTCAAAGTCCCCAGCCTTGGCTGTAGCCAACACCCAATGCCTCAGAGAGGCTTAAAAACACCCCAACATGTAGCAGGAAGGGAGGGCAAGGGCAACCAGCAAAACTCAGAAGCATGGAAAATACGTATAGTAGAACATAGGCATAGCTACACCTAGATCATCCCTGACCAGTGGCTGTCCAACCTCTTCTTGAACACCTCCAGTGACAGAGAATCCACAACTTCCCCAGGCAGTCTCTTCCACTGCCTTACTATTCTCACAGTGAAGATGTTTTCCTGGATATCCAATCTAAATTTACTTTGCTGCAACTTCAAGCTGTTGTTTCTCTTCTCTGCAACAAGAGATAGAAGGTGCTTTCCCTCTTCTTCATGGCAGCCCTTCAAGTATCTGGAGGTTGCTATCTTGTCGCCTCTTAAGTAATTTTCCCCCCTAGCTGAACATGCCTAGCTCCTTCAGCCTGTCCTCATATGACTTGCTTTCCAAGCCTTTGATCATCTTTGTTGCCTGTCTCTGGAGCCTCTCTAACTTCTCCATGTCCTTTCAAAAATGTGGAGCCCAGAACTGCACACAGTGCTCCAGATGAAGCCTAACCAGGGCCAAACAGAGAGGCACTATCACCTCCCATGTCTTGCACCTAATGCTTCTATTGAAGCATTCCAGAACTGCATTCAACTTTGTGCAGCTGCATCATACTACAGACTGATACGGAGTCTGTGGTCTACCAAGACTCCTAAGTCCTTTTCCATAGTGTTGCCAGTCCATAGTGTTGCATTTGTCCTCTTTGAACTTCATCCTGTTAGCTCTAGCCCAACTTTCCTATCTGTTAAGATCTTTCTGAATTGCACTTGCATCCTCCAACATATTTGCAGTTCTCCGTTTTGTGTCATCTGCAAACTTGCTAAAGAAGTTTTCTATGCCAAATTGTTAATAAACACGCTCAATAGCACAAGGCCAAGGATAGACCCCTGTGGGACTCCACTTGAAACCTCCTGCCACTCTGACATGAACCCACTAATAATTACTCTTTACTTGCAGCTATTGAGCCAGTTACCTATGCATCTTGTAGTAGTTTTACCTAGCCAACATTTCTCCAATTTGTTTGTAAGAAGGTTGTGCCATCAAAAGCCTTGCTGAAGTTGATACACTGTATTTGAGTATTCCCTTCTTCCACCCAAATAATTACTTGTCAAAGATCAGGTTTGTTTGACATTATTTGTTTTTCATAAATCCATGCTGGCTGCTTGTCAGCCTTTTCGCCAGCAGATGCTTGCAAACAGCCTTCCTTAGGATATGTTTCAGTAACTTCCCAGTTCCCTGGGTCCTCCTTTTGACCTTTTTTAAAAAAAGAGAGCCACTATGGTGACACTTTTCCAGTCCTCTGGTACCTGGCCCATCTCCCACGACTTCATGAAAATCATCGCCAAGGGCTCCAAGATCTCCTCTGCCAGTTCCCCCAGGGCGCTGGAATGAAGTTCATCTGGCCCCGCTGACTTGAATTCATTCAGACCCAACAAAAGCTCTCTGACGATCTCTTTTATTACCACCTCCCTCAGCATACCCTCTTCCTTATCTAAATAGTCCTTATTAGGTATCTGGCTGCAGCTTAATTTTCTGGGGAAGACTGAGGCAAAATAGCTGTTGAGTAGATCCACCTTAATTGCATCTTTGGTTATGAGTTTCCTCTGGCTTCTTAACAGAAGACCCACAGCTTCCTTGGTCCTTCTTTTCTGGCCAACATACTTCTAGAACCTCTTCTCATTCTCCTTAACCTCCTTTGCCAGGTGCAGCTCATTCTTTAAGCTGGATAGACTGGAGAAATGGTCCAAATCAATCTGATAAGATTCAAAAAGAACAAGTCCAAAGTCCTGCACTTGGGATAGAATAGCTGCATGCTCAAATACAGACTGGGAAATGACTGGTTAGGCTGCAGTACTGTAGAAAAGGACCGGGAGGTGACAGTAATCCATAAATTTATTATGAGCCAACAGTGTGCTCTTGCTGCAAAAAGGCATACTGGGTTATATTAATAGGTGTGTCATGAAAATCAAAGGAAACAATTCTTCCATTCTATTTGGCACTGGTGAGACTTTACCTGGAGCGTTGTGTCCAGTTTTGGGCCCCACACTTCACGAAGGATGTTGATGGATTGGAGAGACTCCAGCAAAGAGCAGCAACAATAATTAGAGGCCTGTAAAGCAAGACTTATGCGGAAAGCCTGAAAGAGCTAGGTTTATTTATTCTAGAGAAGACTGAAGGCGGATTTGATAACAGTCTTCAAATACCTGAAGGGCAAATACAGATAAGAGGGAGATGGGCTTTTCTCTGTGGCCTCAAGATGCATCAGAGAAAAATTTAGGTTGGGGATTAGAAGCAACCTTCTAACTATGGGGGTGATCAATCACTGGAACAAGCTACCTAGAGAAACTGTGGCATCTTCATTCTTGGAAAAATGTCAAAAGTGGGCCAGACAGACACTTGGCTGGGATGGCTTAGTCAGGGACAATTCTGCCTTGAGCAGGGGGCTGGATTAAATAACCTCATGAGGCTCCTTCCAACCCTACTTTCCTATGACCTTGTGATATGATGTCCATATTGTTCTAGACAGCTCCACTGAAATAATGCCTTGCACCAAAATAGCTTCAAACTGTTAATATAATATTATCATTAACGTGTCCTTTATTCCATCAGAGCCAGTTAAGGGTGGCATGTTAGTGAATTAAACTTAACCAGGCCTCTGCACTGCAAGTTCAGCATATAATTATTGCCATTTAACAATAGGGAAACTGAGCGTGCACGCCTCCAAATGATTTAAATCCCATATCGAGGATGATACAAAGAGAGATGTAAACAATTAGAAGCATGGACACCTCTTACTTGAGGAAGTGTCCCTGTGTTCTGCTACTGGCATAATCATGACTGCATGCTTACAAGCACGAGGGGCAGTCCTCACCAGCACGGGTGAAGCCCACACCACCCCCCCCGCCAGCACATGCAGGCCTCCGTCACTGGGCCTGTAGGAGAATTCCATTAGTCACGCTAAACACTACGGCTGTGCAAAGCTTCGGTCGCCGATTCAATTTGGAGGACATTTGACCCGATTCAGCGGCTGAAACTCCAAATCTGAATTGAACCAGGAACCCCATTAATCTCTCCAAATCAAATCAGAAGCCTCCGATGCGATTCAGAGAGATCTGATGATTCAGCCATAGACACAGCTTTAAATGTTTTTTCTAAATACCTCGAGATACCAGGCGGCTCGTGAATGCTACGACACTGGGGCGGATGGAGCGTCCTATAGCAGCACGAGGGTATCCCCCGCACGCTCATCGGTGGACCTGAAAGTGGACCTTAAGTACTTCCAGTCCAACCGCCAAGTGCACGGGGGACCCCCCCCCCATGTGCTCCTGTGGGACGCTCCATCCACCCCAGCATTGCAGCTTTCATGAGCTGCGCCCAGTACCTCGAGGTATGTAGAAAAAACATATAAAGCTGCGTCTATGGCCGAATCGCTGATTCTCCAAATCAGAATCGAATCTTCGGATTCAGCCAAATTGAATAGGGACAGTGATCTGAATCAGCTAATCAAATTGCTGTCCCCCGAATTGGGCCAAATTTGAATCCAAATCAAATACTGCCTGCTTCGCCCACCCCTACTAAACACACTGACACCAACAGCTAAAGGAGCTGTGATCACAAACTAAACCAGCAAAGTATTCTGGGATCACTAAGGATTTATGTGAATTGCATGGGAGGATCTGTTTGGGACACAACATTATAGGTAATACATAGGCAACTGTCAATCCTCTGGATCATGATGTACGGGATCTAGTCAGGTGCCTGCTGAATCCACTTGCGGCTGACAAGCCCAATTTGAGAGCAACACAGGTTGTTACAAGTTTCACAGATCTATGCATTGTCCGAGTTGGAGTCCAAGTTTACAACACGCTTCTTTCTTGCTTTGCTTCCATTTTCTGGATCCAACTTGCTTCACGTTGAGCTGCCTCCAGTGCCAGATGGTCCCTCCAGACTGGATGGAATTCTGCACGATCCTTCCAGCTTTCTACACTGAAGTTGAATGGCTTCATATAACTTTTGCACATGTCATGGTACTGCCATAAAAGACAACCCTGCTTTCTAGAGTTAGCTCAAATTTCATTGTACAAAATATTCTTTGGGATACACTTCTCCCATTCTCCTGACATGGCCAAGCCATTGCAACTTCCTCTGCTTGATAGTGGTTTCTAAGTGTGTCGGTCCTGTGTGCTCCAGTACCTGTTTGGCATTTTGTGGTCCCACTTTATTTTCAGGACACAGCATTATGGTGCAACATAAATGGGATTTTAACTGCATTCCAAAATGCATAAGCTTTTGTAAGCAGCAGCTTACTTTGTCATTTAGCATCTGATGAGATAAGCTGTTGCTTATAAAAACCGATGCATCTCTGAATTAGTTGGGCTAGAAGATGCAATGCTGTCCTGCCTTCTGCCTGGCCTCATACTAACAGCTAACTACTCTTTGCATTCCCAAAGTGCGTTAATCATGGACATGCCAAATAAAAAGAAAAGGACATGTATAAATGCTTGGAATTTTTGGGAACCCAATTAAGGTCCTAGTTAAACCAAAAAGTGGAACTGTAATGGGGTTTTGGAGTCCCCTGACGTGGAACTGCTTACAGCACAACTAGATGTTCACATCACCTGCAATGAATGTATTGGCTACTAGAGTCTTCTGCAACATTGTTTTATTCATTTACTTATTTCCAGTTATACCAACAAAGGGAATTTTTTAGTATGGGGTTGGTCTACAAAGTTTCTCACTGATTTAGAAATTGTTCAATGAAAATGCCAACCAACTCCCAAAAACACTTTTCCTGTGTTTTGGAATTATTCATTTCTCTTACCTCTGACTGCTCAGTTATGCTTCTTGGATGAGCAGGGCTAAAGCTGGTTCATGCAGTGATTTTCCACCTTTACCATACTATGCCCCGTGATGTCACAACCAAAATAAATTTGGGGACCCTCCTCCCGTCTACCTATCATACAGGTAGTTGTGACTAGTCCAGATCTGTTTGAGAAAGTAAGAGTTAGTATATTTCATAATGCATCCTACATATGTGCAAAGGGATGGATTTGATGACCTTTAATGTCCTTTCTAATATTATGACTGAATGCATTTTACAGGCATTCATCTTTGTAGTCACAAACATAATACTGATTCCAAACACTGCAGTAACCATTGTATACTGTAGTGCTCTGGACTTGCTGTAGAATAAATAGCCCCCTTCAGTAGATACCGGAAGGCCATGGTATATTCAAATTCTTTAAAAATAAGGAAAACTGTTTTTTTTTAAATTTTATAGCACTCTGTATGATAGAAGGTGACGTGGCTAAGAAATTCTGACCTTTGCATTCTACTCTTATAAACAATATTCATTTGAGTGAATTATTTTCAAATCCTTTTGATAAGCTACACTGCAGTAAAAGTCTGAACATTATGAAAAGCACACAAGACAAAAAAAATGGAAAAATAAAGAAAGATGAAGGTCAGCATCAGCATTCGATTAGAGTTAATAGCATTTACCAGGGACTGTGACTTTGGTATTTTCTACAGCTATATCTGTCATTTTTCTGGGTTTTATAGAACATTTTTATATAGCTGTTTTGCATTTGGCTTTTAGTTTTAATGTTTTCTGTTCATTAAATCACAAAACTAATAAAAACTAAATGATCAAAATTTCTACAGCAGTGCAGGAACAGTACTAATATACAGTGTTATAATTTAATAAGCATCTTGATTGACTATTAAAGTACACATTAGGATCAGAACTGTAATTCCAAAGATGAGGCTGTCTGAAAGCTTCATTTACTATGGTAGAGAATAGCAGCTGCTGCTGCAACTCGGCAAGATTAGCTTTTTAAAATCTGCTCTAAGATGACAGATGTAAACTAAACTAAGGACACGTAGGTTCAGACTCCTCACTGTGGAATTCAATTAATTTTGAGGTTTTACCAGCAACTTGGAACAGGGAAGAATAATACTTGTCCAGTTCTGGTGCTTTTAGATGCAAGTGGACATGTCTAGATTTAGCTACCTGTTGGAGTAATGTTATAGCTGTAATGGTCTAGGAATTATGCAAGAGACAAAGTTTTTTGTGGGCATCTCTTATTGGAAACTGCACGGTTAGGATAAAGTTAGACCAGCTTTCTTATCCCAACTATGCAGTTTATCCAATAAAAGATATGACTCTCAAAATCCTCGTCTCATAGATTTAGCTACGTAAGTAAAGGAAGCCTGAAAGGAAGCCTGGAAACACCAGGTTTTATTATTATTTGAACTTGAGTGGGGGCTGCTAACCCAAGTATGTACCTAAGGCTGCTTGTACACGCCACAGGGGTTTACTTCAGTTTAATTCTCCCTAAATTGAACTGGTGGGTTTTTAAAAACGCGGCTTCAATTTAGGGAGAATTAAACTGAAGTAAACCCCTGTGGTGTGTACACAAGGGTTGGGCCCAATCCTTACCTGCCTCTCCGGTGACTGGGGAGGGAGGGGGCAGCTGCTGGCAGGCCAAGCGGTCCCTGAGCTATTGGGGGGCAGCTGGTGTGCAGCCATGGAGGGAAGCACTGACCCCCCGCCCCCCACACACAGCTGTGGCGGCAAGCACCGGGACCCCACACAGCTCAGGAAGGCAGGCTCCGGGAAGAGGGAAAGAAAAAAAAAAAAATAGGCTCGCCGCTATTTTTTTCTGTCCCTTCTTCCGTGCACTTTTTTTTTTCCTTGAGTGAAACCTGCCTGCACAGCCCCTGAGCTGCCCAGGGCCCAGTGCTTCCTGCTGTGGCTGTTGCACTTTGTTAGGTAGCAAACTAAAACACCTCGGAGGCGTTTTATTTTGTTACATCCCAAAGTCATTTAATGCGCAATATGCCACCGACAGCGTAAACAGCAGCACCATTAAGTGGAGCAAAAGGGCATTTAAGCTGCTTTAAAGGCCAATTTTGTGGCATGTACAAAGGCCCAAAGATCCCAGGTGGACTCATGCAGCTCAGGTTGAAGCCTGTGGTGCCAAGGTTTGCTGCTATCAGAAATAAGCTAGCAAGACCGAAATGGGCTGGTGTAAAGCTATAGGGTTGCAATCATATCACTTGATTGTAATACAGACACTCCCTCACCCTCCCCAAAATGATTATTCTTCCCAACCCTTTGGAGGACATTTACAAGCAGTCAAGCAGTTATAAAAGCATTATGCAGTCTATATTTGCATTTCTCACCATCACCCAGGTTCCACTTTCATGGTAACATGGTCAGGATCCTACTAGCTTTCAAGCCCTCCAGGAAGAGAAGGGTAACCAAGACCTGGGTTTCTAGCAGAAACAAAAATGAAACAAAGGCAGAAAAAATTGACAAATCATGTTGGACTTCTTTATACAACATAGTAAAACTGAAAAAGGACCATTTTTCCTTTATTCAGGTCATTTTTACTGCAAGCTGGTATAGAGACATTAAAAGAATATACATCACCTCCCCCGCTTTGTTGCTAGTGGCTACTGAATTTCCCATTTTATTGTCAGAGATCTTTTAGCATTCTTGTTTATATTTGATTAAACATTTAAAATTAGTGTCCCCAGAGACATTTAATTATTGAATGTGCTTTATGCAATGGTGTCTACTTATGCAAATGAGATCATCATGTTCCATTTGAATAAATGGCTGCATCTACAAGATTCTTAAAATAAAGTGTTGTTTTTCATTGCTTTTTTCTCTATCTAAAAAAATTGGTTTTAAGATGCTTATTTTAAAGAGGTAGACACTTTGAGGATCCTTCCAGGATCTGGTCCTAAATAATCCTCTGTCCTGTGCACAGTGGGTTTTTTTTTTTTTTTTTTTTTTTTTTTTTTAAACTTTACTGCCTTCTGGCTTTGAGTTAGAAACTGCATTTAGCAAAACAAAAACATAAGACCTGTGACATTCAAATGACAATGTTCCTTGCAAGATTAGTTGCGACAGCTCTATTATCATCACCTAAGTAATCACCCCCTGGGGCTTTGTGGTGCATTTAGAAGTAATATCCATATCAATTCTGATTAATCATGCACTTTCACCTTAAAGCAACCAGGAAGTGCTTAAGAATATAAATCCACCTCTTAAGACAGCCCAATTGTTTTGTCCACCTTTTCAAAACAAGAGAAGCTTTGTTAGCAGCTGCATCTCAGCAGCTGCAGGAGAAACAATTTCTTGGAAAGGCCACTAAGCAAGATTCTTACAAAAATATTTATTAGTATGACATCTTGATTGTTGAGATTTTCATTCACAACAATGTGAATGAAACGGCCTTCTTCCAAAAACTCTTAACTTTGTGGGTAATTTTATACCCATTAAAGCCATCTTAAGCCAGCATGAAATGTTCCTTTCAGAAATGACTGGCCAAATAACTAGCATAGCAAGAAACAATACTATTAAACAATGCTCCTGCTCCAATCTATTACAGGCCTGAAATATAACAGCTCTAACAAGCATTTACACAAATAGATTCTTTTTAAGGAGCTCAAAGTGGTCTAGTGACATGCTTGCGAGATAACTAATTGTTAAGTAGATAATAAAAACTGACAAAAACAGTTCAAAGTGACTTGTCCAAGATCAGAAAGCAGATTATTAAGAGCCCCGAGCCTCACTGTCTCATCCAGTAAAACATTTGTTTTTTTTTGCAAAGCATGAAATGCAAAATGACAGAAGTCACCTCTGATTTAGGTGCCTTCAAAAGATCTGAACTGCAGAACCCAAAATTTCAATATACATCAATGGGATCATGCTTACCATTTCTACGGACAGGGCCCATCTGTCCCTAGTATCTTAATCTGAGCATATGAAACTTGAGGATGTGAAACTTGAGACACCTGAAGTCAGGTGCAAGTTTTCTAAAGCAGCCTATTCCTACCACTATTGAAATCAACGGGCATTTTGCCAAAGATGTCAGTGAGAACACCACTGAAACTTTAAGCCACTCCCTGATGAACAAGAAAGGTTCGAACACTAATGATTATAACAAACTTTATTTAAATTATTACTTAAAAAACTTTTTCTTGCTGATGGCCCCTGGACTAATTTCTTAAGAGTTACAGCAATCACATATTTTCTTCCTTCCCAGTCTGAATTTTAGGGAGTTAATCCTAGAGTCTGGTAAACCCATTTGAAGCAGTTCATTGAAACATACTGAGCTCTATGCAGCAAGAAACTGATACGGTGTGCAAGTTTCACTCCTTCTGGAAGGTTATAGAGCACAGCTAAACCAATCAGATCCTCTTGGAACATTCAGTGACAAACGAGGTCCAATTATACCGCTTAATGCTTTGTCAGAGAAGACTTGTAACTTTCAGGTGAAGAGCGTTCCAGATGGGATACTGATCAAGGAAGTCCCACGTAGACATTTTACAGCAGGAGAGAACAGCTGACTTATGGATAAAAAGAACAAAAAAAAAAAATTAAAAAAAAAATAAAAAAATCACAAAATCTATTGTTCCAAGTAAAAGGAAGAGAGACTTCCAGGCAGTCAATTGACCCACAGGTCTGACATGCAGGCAAGAGATATATAAAAGGTGGTTACCTTGGACATAACGGCTTAGAAAACCTGTTTGTGGGGCGACAGCAACCATTATCACCACCACCATGATTATTATTAAAAAAATAAAAATAATAATAAAAAAAAAAAAATCAGGAAGGATTTTTCTTCCTTCAACCTGTATTTTAAGTAGAAATCAAAAAAGTTCATGCACTTATACAAGAGCAATAAAAAAAATTAAATATTTATTTGAATAACAAGCTTAAGTTCAAGCTGCAATGTTGGCAATGTAGATTTTTAAACACAGATCACAAAAGCGTGCACAAAAATGTATTTGAGCAAAGAACAAAATAATACTAAGAATTATACTAAACAGCTGCTGATTTTAAAGAAACAAAAATGGCTGGTAATCACTATACAAAATATAAAATGTATTAAACACTACCATCCACAGAACAGAGGTTTATTTTAGATTGATTATATTTAAAAAAAAAAAATGTGTAGTTAATTATATAGTGAATTGTAAATGAATATTATACAGTAATCCCCTTTTGGTCTGCTATACCTTGTTGCACTATAGCACATCCAATCACATTGCAAGAAAAGAGCAATTATTTTTCTCCTTACTATCAATAAAAAAACAATTATTGATAATACAGTAAATATTGTCAGGTCTACAAATAATGAAATTAAAAATGTCTCCTTCAACTCTGAAGCGCTTTCCATGCAAAGTCAGCACTTGTTCGTTTAACAGAGTGTGCTACCAAGCAGTGACCAGGGATGTAGATGCTCTTGGGTAAGACTAAACTTTACAAAACAAAGATTGAATTAATCATGCAACCCTCTCACTACTGGGTATAACCCAATGTGTCACTTCTCAATTTATTGCCTCTTCGGAATATCATTCAAGGCATCCGAAATTAGACTTATAATGATAAATATACATACAATGAAAGGACACAAACTGCTATTTGACACTACTACTGGTAATGTCTGTGCTACGTGAAAGCACCTTTAAAAAAAGCCTATGCGGCAAGAGATAAGTGTCTAAAGATTCAAAATGAATCAACAGTATTGGATAACAATATATTTCTCAACTCAGAAGCTGCCTCAAGATTAGGTGCATCTTCAGTTAATGTAACAGGAAAAAAAGGCAATGGATTTTATTTTATTAATTGTATCCACTCAAACTGACCTAAGGCCACCAGATGTGCAGACACAATGCGTTTCTTTTTTTTTTTCTTTTTACAGTTCTTTAAATTGTAGGATGATAAAGGAATAGATCTATTTAAAAACAAAACAAATTGCTATTTTGCCTAGATTAAGAAGTGGCACCAGGTGTTGGGTTCACGTTTTGAGTGGCCACTTGCGGTGCAACTTCAATGATTCGTGGTTTATCTATAATTCTGGCAGTGCGGTTCCCCTTCTCTACGATCCCAATGATCCATGCTTGGTGACCCTCGCCGTACTTGGGAGATTTGATCTCAGCACAGAAACGTGCAGCCTGTTCACGTGGCAAACAGATGAGGAGGCCTCCTGAAAAGCAAAGGAATAAGCACGTTAGCTTCTCATTACATTTCTGCACCAAAATATTTTAGAGCCTGATCTTGCAATCTGTATATAGACTTCACTATGTTCTTTCAGAATAAGGAGAGCCACCTGCATGACCAAAGGCCAAGAGAGCAAGCCTTACAAGGAGAGGCTGAGGGACATGGGACTCTTCAACCTGGAGAAGCGGAGGCTGAGGGGGGGACTTGCTGGCTGGGGGGGGGACTTGGTGGCAGCCTATAAGTACATAAGGGGGGGTGCACCAGGATCTGGGAGAACAGTTGTTCATCAGTGCTCCCCAAGGGATAACAAGGTCTAATGGCCATAAGCTTCTGGAAGGCCATTTTAGACTGGACATACGGAAAAACTTCTTTACGGTCCGAGTGTCCGGGGTCTGGAACAGACTTCCCCCAGAGGTGATGTAAGCACCTACTCTGGACTCATTCAAATGGCATCCAAATGCTTATCTTTCAGGGGTCATTTGACCCCAGCAGACTTCCTACCTAAGGCAGGGGGTCGGACTCGATGATCTTACGAGGTTCCTTCCAGCCCCTAATATCTATGAATCTATTAAAAGGTCCAAGGGTCTCATTTCGTAGGAGGAAATCCCCTGTGTTGCTAAATTCAAAAACTTGCACTCTGTTCAAACACTAGTGGAGAAATAACATGATACGGATAGCAAAAGGTCTGCTGAAACACAATAGGGGCATTGCAAAACAATAGAATACAGTAACTCAACTCTGCCCAAAATTATATAAAATTATTGTGAAAAGGGCCATATTCCAAATCCAATCACAATATTTTCTTCCACAAAATAGATTCATAGATGTTAGGGTCGGAAGGGACCTCAATAGATCATCGAGTCCAACCCCCTGCATAGGC
>NW_005842018.1:1920055-1947712 GCF_000455745.1 Alligator sinensis | reverse complement strand
CCTCTCAACCTTCTCTTGCGGAGGCTGAAGAGGTCCAGGTGCCCTAGTCTCTCCTCAGAGGGCTTGGCCTGCAAGCCCTTAACCATATGAGTGGCCCTTCTCTGGACCCTCTCCAGGTTATCCACATCCCTCTTGAAGTGCGGCGCCCAAAACTGCACGCAGTACTCCAACTGCGGTCTGACCAGTGCCCGATAGAGGGGAAGTATCACCTCCTTGGCTCTGTTTGTCATGCATCTGCTGATGCATGATAAAGTGCAGTTAGCTTTTCTGATGACTTCATCACAGTGACGACTCACGCTCATCTTGGAGGCCTCCTAGGACTCCAAGATCCCTTTCTGCTTCCATGCTACCGAGCAGGTCATTTCCTAGGCAGTAGGTGTGCTGGACATTTTTCCTCCCTAAGTGCAGCACTCTGCATTTCTCCTTGTTAAATAGCATTCTATTGTTTTCTGCCCATTTGTCCAACCTGTCCAGGTCTGCCTGTAGTTGTTCCCTCCCCTCCAGCGTGTCCACTTCTCCCCACAGTTTTGTACCATCCGCAAACTTTTCTTCCTAAACTAGCCAGGGGAATTAGAATGTGCATTATATGTAAGAAACAGGGATCCCCACAAGTCTAAAAAGTTGGTGGTGGGGAAACTGCAGCAGTTAACACTCCCACCACTTCCCTGCCAACAAATTTCTGGACTTGTGGGGAGCCCCTGACCAGACAACATGCCCTGTATGTTGGACTGGGCCAGAGCACAGGGTCTAACCATGGTCAGAGCTAGCACGCAGCCCCAGACCTAGCATGCCAGATTAGGCCAACGCACAAGGTTGGACCCAGCGCACAGCCCCAATACCAGTGGCACTGGATCAGCCAGCACGTGGGGTCAGTCCACAGCCCCCATTCAGAATGCAGACCTGGCAGCAGGTTCTGGAGCAGGCTCTGCTTCCTAACTGCTGCTAATCAGTTACTTACCTGTACTACAAGTTAAGAATTTTAATTTTCTTAGAGTTGTCTTTCAAAACCAGACTGTGTATTAAATTCTGGGATGTGCTATATGCAAGAAAATACAACATCTGCATAAAGATGGGGCCTGGCTCACAAGTAATCCGGCCAAATTCGAGGGAACCATTTGTGCAGTAAGGTAATGTAGGAGGTGAGGAAATCTGGCAATGAGAGATAAATCTGAGCCTGAAAACCCTTCTCTCACAAGATTAGTATTCAATGTATGGATAGCAGATTTCTAATGTGTGGCCTTTCCTATTATATGTTACTAATGAAATAGGTTTTGAGGTTGACACAATAGCAAAACAGTATACTTGCCACTCAGTTAATAAAAAAAAAAAAGAGAATCACCTTTCTTTCAAAAATCAAATAGCACTGAAGAAGGATGATTTTGTACTGAAATTAGATTAGATCCATTTCCAGTGCTGTCAGCTAATTCCTCAGGCAAGCTAATTTACTTCTCTGTGCTTCTGTGTCTTATCACTAAGAAGTGGACTTAGATTTACCTAGACAATACCTCACTAATACAGGTAAAGTAATCACACACTGTAGCACTTATTGCTTGAGTAAAAAAAATATATGTGCAGACTCCACTAATTAAACTTCACAGCATCCTATGTTGCAAGCATACTGTATCATTCCAGTACATATAACTGCCTCACTCCACTCTGTTAGTGAAAGTTAAGAACCCCCTCTCCTTGAAGATGCCTGAAGAATTTAGGCAATACAATTTATTTACTAAAACTGGAATTTGGATAAATGCCAGGACCATCTGCCTATTACAAAGGGTCACGCTATCTTAGAAACCAAGAACTGTAAAAGCCTTAGGTCTTGTGTGGGTGGCATCTGATGGTAAGGTGTATCCAGGAGCACAGCACAGACCATTAGGACGACTGGATGTCAGTTCAGAGCACACGCTAGGAGAAGAGCACCATCTACTGAACCACCCACAAAAACTCCTACAGTTCACAGGCGTGTAGGTTGTAGCCATGTCAGTCTAAGGACACAGGCAGACAAGGCTCTTTGGGTAAATCTAGTACTTTTATTAGACCAACTGAGATAGCTGGAAAAATTGTTCTTTGCAAGTTCGTAGGGAGTTTCTCGGAGACCATAAGAATAGTGTTGATCTGACCCTGGGTTAGCCTGTATGGAGCACAGCTTCGTAGAGTTACACCTGCAAGCTGCTAATGTGTAGTTTTCTGTGTGCACCAATTACCTTCAAGCTAATCTTCTCGTGCTAACAGTAACGGAAAGGAACTGCCCAATTTAAAGCACTGAAAAGAAGCAGCTTTTGAGCAATGGTAAATTAAAAAGAAGGGAAAAAAGCACAAGGACCCTATTTCTAAAGTGTGATGTAGACTGAAGCATTTCAGTCATCTGCAGTTTGCACCTCAAAAAGCTGTCAGGACAGAGGCATGAGGGGATAAGGGGAGGAAAGGGGCATACTTCTCATCAGAAACAACAAAAGCAAGAAGATGCAACACAAAATGGTGTTTAAGTGACTCCAAATGTAAAAGGACACCACTGACTCCTGGTGGAATGAACTACTACCACGGAGGTCTCTGGTAGAGCAAATGGGTCAGGAAGCTCATAAGTAGTAGTAAGTAATGTAAAGTAAAGTGGTAAAGTAACTTGAATACCAATCAGACAGAAGGGAAGAGAGGTGGAAAGACAAAAAGTACGAGAAAGTAACCTACAATCATCCATTTTTTCCTCAGACCTTCCTGTTAACCACTTTTCTTGCTCTTTGACACTGATGATGAGTTTGCTGTTATGCCCTTTAGAAACAGAAATGTCCTACATTAATTGCTATCCACCAATTTCTACACAAAACTGTCCTCCTCTGACCACCATAACCCCACAGTTCTACCAAATATGCATCAGCAACCTCTAATGAAAGGGTTGGGCTACTGGTCATTACTAGCAGGACTCATATAGACAGCAGAGTTATAATTATGCCATTCTAGCAATGCCAGTCATGCTTTGACAGCCATACAGCTTGCAACGGTAGTGTGAGGCTGCACGGTTGTTGGGTATTCAGGACATAGGAGTTGCAAGAGATTTCCCCACCCCACCCACATCACTTTGCACGTGTGCAGATGGAGTCCTCACTATGACTACCTGAAGTTTGTCACTTGGAGGTCACGTTACCACCAAGTGTAGTGCTGCCTTGAGACTATTCAGAAGCTGCAGCTGGTGTCTGCTTGCTAAAGCTGTATTTCGTACCCTCCCGGAGAGCCACTCTGATCCCCCTTCCCCTGCCCAATCTGCTGCTCTGCTTTCTGCCCCATCTGCTACTGTGCTTCCTGTTCCCTCTCTGATCTGTCACATGCCACGCACACATGCCATTTGCAACACCCATGCCGCAGGCTGGCCACCCCTGGACTAGATGACCAAACAGATGAGATGTGTGACTGGTGGAGTTTGCACCCTGGGTAGCAGAGGAGAAGCTGATAGGGGTTGTGTTCAGGGGTGCCAAAATGGAGACAGCGGGCCTCGAGGCTTCAGCTGCGTGGAGTGGAGCAGAGGCACAGGCACAACACAAGGTGTCAATCAGCAAGCAACCTCCCTTGACCCTGCAACTGCCACAGCCTCATATGGAGGAGGAGGTTGACAAGGAGATGCCTGCCCTGACTCCACTCAGGGTGACCAGGAGCCTTAAGCCACCTCTGCTTCCATTCTGGTTCTCCCTTTCCTGAGCATCTGGGGTTCAAGACCCTGTTACCCCACCCCTAGTTACTCTAGTGGAACTGATATTTCTATTCACAATTTATAAATCAAGCTGTACCGTGCAAATCCACGCTGGAAAAACAATGCCTTGGTCTTTAATCCATTACAATCTCTTTAGAGCAAGTTCTTTGTGACTTGCCTGCTGTACTCTGCTAGAGACATTTTTTTTGCAAAATGCAGTTATGGGTGTAATATTTCTGGCACTTGAAACAAAATAGGACAAAGGATAACTGCTCCAGCTTTCTTGAGCGCAAGCCTTACTACGACAGAACTGCAACAACAACCACAGTCAAATCTGTGCCTTCTGTAACACTGATCAGACCAAAGTCTATGAATACCTAGAAGACTGGCAAGAGATATTCTAGCAATTCTAGCAATATCCAGATGTTAAATGGTAAATAACTGTGGAGAAGCCATTTGAGAGCAATTTAAAGATTAAAAGACATACTTCCTGCTTATGAGTCACCTAATTAAGGGCTGTCTAAATTCTGAGGGGCTGGGGGCTATGTGGGCACCCACCCCCACTGTACCATGCCACTGCACCTCATCATGGGTACATCCCTCCCCATGCACTGCACCACAGCACCTTGCTCCCCCCAACTCACTGGGCCACACTGGCTCCCCCATGCCATGCTGTGGGGGGTCCTCAGGTTGCTAGCTCCCTCAGCCCTGCAGGCTGTAGAAGCAGGAGGATGAAGGGGGAGCCTGTACACTCTGGTGGCAGCAGGAGAGCAATGGAAGAAGCGGCACCCAGACTGGGGGTGGGGGGCACCCCACTGCTGATTAACCCTTAACAAATGCAGTCTGTAGGCCACTAGTTGGATATCCCTGACCTAATTAATTTTCCAGAGTTTCATCTTTTCCTTTTCTCGCACCTGTAACTACGCTATTTTCCATTCTTTCTAGGAAAAGTATGTGCTGACCCAAGATGTGGGATGGACAATTTTGAAGACTTAAGTTCTCTATTCACTAACCAGGTCCAGGGAGCTATAATGAAGTAGACTTCTGGATAACACTGCAGTGGACCTGAAGGACCACTATATGAAGTCTCTGTAGCTGTAACCATCATTTATGGTGGCATTTGTTACACGGACATCTGTGCACTAAGAACTGGATGGAGACTAGTAAACTCATTCAACATACAACCAGATTCTCAGCTCTTTAAAAGGGTTCACATTTTTGACAAAGCGTGATCATACAGTCTCCATGGTATACAGTTTCTGATTAAACACAGATAGCTAAGGAACAATTCAACGTATCACAGTAAATTGTATAATCACTCAGGGAGATGTTTATGGCTCTCCCTGCAATCCTCTTTTCCAGATTTTCACACACTTCTTTACTTTGGAATTGGGGAGGGTGGTGTTCTGCTGTGTTGTGTGTTGCAGAAATCTTAGCTAACACTTTTGGAGAAAGAAGGGCAGGGGGAAAACCACAGACTGAGGAAAGAAGATGAAGACGACAAAAAGAAAAGATCAGGACACAGGTGTTGCGGTGTTGCAGGTGTCGCAGTGGATGTAGAATTTCTGGACTTCAGCAAGGCCTTTGACACTGTCGACCACCCCATTCTCATCAAAAAACTAGGCGACTGTGGCATTGATGCCTACACAGTCAGATGGACTGCAAATTTGCTGAAGGGTCGGACTCAGAGGGTAGTGGTGGATGGGTCTTTTTCGACCTGGAGTGGGCAGTGGGGTTCCTCAGGACTCGGTCCTTGACCCCACACTGTTCAATTTCTTTATTAGTGGCTTGGACGATGGGGTAAAAAGCAGCCTGTTTAAATTTGCTGATGATACCAAGATTTGGGGTGAGGTGGGCACGCTAGTAGGGAAGGACAGATTACAGCAGGACCTGGACAGGTTACAGGGGTGGGCTAACGAAAACAGGATGGGTTTCAATACTGACAAGTGCAGGGTGCTGTACTTGGGCAGTGGGAACCAGCAGCACACTTATAAGCTGGGAAACTCCCTTCTTGAGAGCATGGTGGCAGAAAGAGATCTTGGAGTCATTACTGACTCCAAGAGAAACATGGGCCGACAATGTGAGGACATGGTCAGTAGGGCTAACCGTACCTTGTTGTGCATCCACAGATGCATCTCAAGCAGGGCCAAGGAGGTGATCCTCCCCCTCTATGCGACACTGGTCAGGCCACAGCTGGAGTACTGTGTCCAGTTCTGGCTGCCACACTTCAGGAGGGATGTGGACAGCATTGAGAGGGTCCAGAGGAGGACCACCCGCATGATCAGGGGACAGCAGGGCAGACCCTACAAAGAGAAGCTACGGGACCTTAACCTGTTCAGCCTTCGCAAGAAAAGGCTGAGGGGGGATCTGGTGGCCGTCTATAAACTCACTAGGGGGGGACCAGCAGGGTTTGGGAGAGACCCTGTTCCCCCTAGCGCCCCACCGGGTAACAAGGAATAATGGCCACAAATTGTTAGAGTAGGTTCAGACTAGACATCCAAAGGCACTACTTCACAGTCAGGGCGGCTAGGATCTGGAACCAACTTCCAAGGGTAGTGGCGATGGCTCCTACCCTGGGGGTCTTTAAGAAGGCTTGATGTCTACCTGGCTGGGGTCATTTGAGCCCAGTTTTCTCTCCTGCCCAGGGCAGGGGGTCAGACTTGATGATCTACAAGGTCCTTCCAACCCTACTTCTATGAATCTAGGAAGAAATGAGGCAAACAATTTTGGAAGAGCAATGCTCTTATTCCAAGGGGCTAGATATGTTGGAATTAACAACAAACTAGGGAGCCATTCACCTCTGTCTCCAAATGAAACCATAGGAAGCAGGGACCCACAGCTGCTGCCAACTGATGCTGCTTAGAGGGACATGTGAAATGAGTTATTAGCCTATTAAATGAGTGCAAACACAATCAAAACACACACACACACTTATATCACAATGACAACTAGTATTTTTTGACAGACTCTAGAGAGCAAGTATTGATCACTACTTGGAGAACAAATTCCATTTTTATGGCTAGAGACAATCCCTCCAAATCAGGTTTGGGGACACAATAGAAGATAATGAGGGAATAAATGTATATTGTTTGCATCCATGCTGTCGATAGGGGAAAAAGGTTTGGACCCCAAATCATGCAGTGTAGCATTAAATTCCACATACATTTCTAATGGAAAAAGTGACTTGATTGGCAGCCATCCTGTGGGTGATTTTACTTTTGAAAAAACAAATTGTTGCCTGTGCTATGACAGGCACATACTCAGTACTGTATTCTGTAGTGGACACTTCAGAAAACAAGTTTAAAAAAAAAATTCAGATCTTGGAAATGCAAAATGTTCCAGATGTTTCACTCTGGAGGTTTTATAATATATAGCGCCTCATAAGGAAGAAGTGAGACAGTCAAAATAGCTTGGTGGTTTGGAGACCAGGCTAAAAATAAATAAATAAATAAATAAATAAATAAAATAATTGTGAACAGTTGCATGGCTAATGCTCACTAGCTTGGTGGCATCCTAAGCCAACTGTGCTTCAAAAATGCAATACATGGTGTTCATGGCTGTGGTTTTCGTCCTGTTAAATTCAAATGGGGAAAAAAAATTAGGTCACTCACCTGAAGTCTCAGGACAGGTACCATGCATGAGTCCAAACATATTGCCACACGCCTTGCTAACTGCAGCCATCTTGGCTAGGACAGGGAGGTTATGAATAACAAAGGACACCTCATTTCGCTGCTGTTTGGCTAAGTTCTGTGCATGCCCCAGAATACCAAATCCTGTGATATCTGTAGCTGCATGTGCATTAAAAGTGTGCATTAGTCCAGCAGCTGAAAGAGACCACAAAAAAAAAAATAAAATAAAAAATCAGGGAAAGTAAGATTTAGGAATGGATCAATCAAAATGGAGTTTGCACACCTTTCAAATAACCATCTACCCTCCCAATAAGAACTACAAATCCTTTACATTTTCCAATGTGAACGTCAATTAAAACATTACATCACCTGAAATTCACAGGTACTGCGTAGATTCTTTTTGAAAATGACATTTATGTTGTTTTTAACATATTACACTGAAAATCCTCTATCATGTCAAATGCTTAAATAAAGTAAATTTAAGAGCCTGTTTTACTAACATGTCTACTTACGCATAGTAGTCTGAAAAGCTGGAACTAAATCTAGATCCAAAATTTCCGCAAATTTTGGAACAGACGCATTATGCGTTAACAGTTTCAGTTTGACCTACTAGTTGCAAATTTCAGTCAGATTAGGTTATTCCCTTCTCCCAACACCTTTTTATTCTTTTAAGGGCTTTTGATTTGGGATCTGCAGATTGTATTCTGATAGCCTAAAGAGGGAGAGAGAGGCAAAGACACAGCCAGGCAGAATCAACTCCATAATGCTCCAGCCTCCCCACTGAGGCATTCAAGGAATTCTTGGGCATATGCAACTGCTGAGCTCCTGGCTGGGGGAAAAAGACACCTCCATATGAGGACAATAGCTCTAGTTAAAGAACATTTAAATGTTAAACGTGACCTGCAAAAGAGAGTAGTAAAAAAACCAAAAACGTTTCCACTTTCTTTTTTTTTTTTTTTTAGTTCTTTCTGATCTACAAACAAGACCTGAAAGATCTCTTTTGCACCAAAAAACAGGTCATCTTTTTTTTCCTGGAAGATGATGTGAAAGAATGAAAATCTAGTAAGACGACATAACAAGTACCATGTGAAACCTGAACAAACGAGAGAGTTTTTAAAAAACACCTCGGCCCCTTCAATTAAGGGCTAAGGAAAATGCCAAATTCAATTCTCTGTTCTTTCAAAGGGACCTCCAACAAAGAGAGAGAAGTCATGGCTTGACACTTTTTCCCCCCTGCTTTCTACCATAGAAGAAAAGAAACCACACACTACGTTTGCAGCAGGAGGGAAGAGGGGGGAGAGGAAAGAAAATGAAAGGAGAACATGGGGGGAAAAAAAAAAGCCACAAAATCTTGAATTCAAAGCAAAAAAAAAAAAAAAAAAAAAAGAGAGATGTAAAAGTTTTTTGTGAAAATAAAAAGCTTACAGTTAACCTGCCCTGCCTTCAAGAGGAGAGAGAGAAAAAAGGAACAAATACAATCTATTTCTCATTAAAATCTGTACCAACTCTCATCATTTCACCCACGTGAGGCATAACCATCTCCAGCAACATTTGTGCCTTTGCTATATAATTAAGAGTATGTTTGGTTTTTAATTTCCTTGTTTCACATGTATTGAATAAAAGAATGATGGGGGTGTTGGTGGGAAGATGAGCTGATGTAGCTTATTTCACCATGGCAGACAGCTGAAATTAAATGTGGATTGAAAACAAAATCAACACACACACACTTCTCCTGTTCTCACCTGTTCTGTTGAGCCTTGCCATATTCATCATTGCCTCCTGGTATGCTAGCTCTACATCTTCTTGCGTTACCACCAGTTTGATTTTATTCCATTTTTCTGGCTAATGGATGGAAGAAAAAAAGAAAGAGACATTCTGTTTTCTTAGTTTTGCGGATGCATAGTTTAAAGCGCATCCAAAATTTATGAAAAATTCTTAGTCCAGGATGTATTTACACTTCTGTGATACTTAGGTTTGTTTTAGAAGGCTCAAGTTTTAAAGTTAAAAGATTGTAACTATGAGCATGTTAATAACAATAGTAAAACTATTGTCTGTAGGTTTGCAGAAACATAAAAATCTTGTTTTATACTTGATTACCCTTTTGTACGTAGATATTGCAGGTAATTTTAAAGTATATCATATGTAGTATTAGTGCTGAACAAAACACACAGGTTGGGCTAACCTGCTCTGTAAACACCACCCTGGTTGAAAAAGCAGGACCAAAAGCAATGGCTCTCAAACTGGTTTGGGTAACAGACCATTTTGAAGTGTATTCTACCGCTGCTGCATACCCCTATGATTGCATGTTACAGAAAATAAAGTACCACTATGTCACTACAATCAAACTGTGGCCTCTCCAACGGTTGTTTAATTGTTCTTAGTTTTTCCTTCCTTCCCCTCCTTTTATATTTTGCTTTTTCTTCTTCTGCTCTCATACCTTTGATGGTTTTCACTAAGCACAGCAGTTTAAGAAACACTGGCCAAAGGGAGAGGAACTTTTTAGCATACCCTGAAACAAACCCAAGCTCTTTTGGTCAAAGAAGGAATGATTCCTAATCTTGTGTCTAGGAACACTCCATTGGTAAACATGCTTCACTCCAATAGATGAATGCTACAGGGCACAGCACACTCTCCAGCTAGAGAACTACAATCACAGTCATCCTGTAAGTTTGATTGGGCTTTTAAAGCTACCTTCCTTTTCCCACCCCCAGGGTCTTCAGGGAATCATTCCATCTTCTGCCCCTTTCTAATATCACATGCTAACGACAAATGGTATTTATATGAGCCTTTCATTCTCAATGATCCCAGAACACCTGGTGAAATGAGTGAAACAGTTAAACAGAGACAACGCTTTCATGACTGAAATGACAGATACCACCTCTAGGAAAAAAAATCAGTTTTACAGGTCAGAGCAGCACTACAAAACAGACAGATGATGGAAAGGGGTTTTTCAGTTGCATAAGCAGGACAGGGAACTGAAGCAGACAGAAATATAACTTTCCTAGACAGTTTAGCTGGGATCATCACGTCTTATAAGCAATATTTTAATAACCATTTAGCATTAACCAGCATCTGAAGGAGGGTATTTGTAATAGAACCCTCCCTCTTACACAAGGGTGGGCAATTATTTGGACCTGGGGCCACATAAGGAGTTTTGACGAGCTGTGGTGGGCTGGGTCAGTCCCTCTGCCTCCCCCCTCGCAACAAGACACCAAACCTCCCTATGTGGGATAGGGCTGTGGGAAGGCGGGGATCACGGTTTAGGACCAGGATGGGCAAACAAGGCCAGGATCATGGAGCCATGACAGCATGGGGCTGAGCTGTAATCTGCCCCCTGCATGCCCCTTGCCCTGTGGTGAGGATGTGCATTTGCATGGGGGGGCAGGAGAGCAGGTGGGTTGCCTGGGTGCTAGGTCCCAGAAGCTGGCTGGGGGTGAGGGGAGGGAGGAGGCATGTGCAGCACAGCTTGTCCGGGTGGTGTGATCCTCCGCATGGGGCCAAGCCCTAGCTGGTGCAGCCCTTGTCGCATTTTAGCTTGCGCCTGCTGGTCTGGCCCCAGCCAGCATGCACAGCTTACAGGCGGGACTGCTCCCAGTGCAGCTGCAGCCACCACCCGGGTGCTATTTGGCTTTCCCTCACCTCCAATGGTGGCTCCTTCTCCTGCTTCAGCTGGGTGGCTCCTGCCCCAGCGAGCAGGGCTCTGGCTCCAGCTGCTGGCTGGGTGTCTTCCACCCACTCTGCCTGCCTGGCACAGAGAGCTGAGTGGGTGAAAAGCAGCCGGGAGCTTCAGCCAGGTTGCTCCTGCCCCAGCATGCGGGGTCCAGCTCCAGGCTGCCTTCCACACACCCAGCATGGGTGCGCAGAGCGGGTGGAAGGCATCTGGAGCTGGAGCCTCATGTGCTGGGGTAGAAGTTGTTCAGCTGAAGCTTCCTCCCCACCCAGAGTGGCACAGCAGGACCAGGAGGAGCCGTCACTGGAGTTCTCTGCTTAACACCTTCCTTTTTATCTTTGCCTAGAAATGACAAAGCCTACTCGTGTTTCTTTAATACAGCATCCTTTCACAGGCTGATCCCTGTAGCCATGCTTTGCAAAAACTTCTGAGTACTTCTGGACCATACTTAATATTTTAAAGTTACTTTTTAACTCTGCAATCACCTCTATATTCAAGTCTTACCTTCTCAACTATATCAAAGTTGCTGTACCATGCACATGTACACACACACTCAAATATTTTCCATTACAAAGCCATACATACCCCTTCAGAAACTAGATATGTGCATGACTATGTACATGATAGGTAGTATTATAGCTTTGGTTTCTCTCCTTTCGCAAAAGAAGCCATAATATTGGCGTAACCTCAACAAAATTTTTCTACCACAATCAGAAATTATACACTGTTTACATGTAGCAAGAGGACTGATTTCATTTCTGCCTCTGTTTTTCACAATAGAAAGTGCTTTTCTTGACAGTCAAGGGAAATTAGAAGTGCTTGAATTATGTGGAAATTCAGAATATCCTTAATTTGCAAGTCTATGTCAGTGAAACAACAGATGTGAAAAGAAGTTAGATTATGCTCAAAACAAACTATAATGAAGAACATTTAGCCATTCCTCAAAGATTTTCAGTCTTTTCTAAGGCCCCAATCCTGCCAACTAATTGGCAAGGGTAAAACTTTGATGTTAAAAAGATTCATTTATTAAATGAGACTTTCATTGATAAACAAAAACTATTTTTTTTAACAGGTCATATTTCAGATTTGATGTAGACTCTTTAGAGGAAGGTTTCTTTCCCACTTTTTGCTAGATTTATGGAATCAGAATTCATCTGATAATTTAGTGGCTGACAGCCAAAACAAAGTAGGTTCCAGTTCACTCTTCTGCGAGACTATTTGCCCTGCAGTCCCAACAGTAGTTAAGATGCATCTTTTTAAAATGTAAGTTGAAAAGTTGCAATTTTGAAAATGCATGCAGAGCCAAACAACATAAGCAGATGCCAGGTTTACAATCACTTTTCAGTTCAGTAGCTTCACTTTTGCCTAAAGTAACAGATGGAAATACTTCTGTGTACACAATGCAACTAGAGATATTTTACTTAACTCAGTGTAATGGGCATGGAATATAGAAATATTTCCACGTGCACGTGGGTAGCGTGGGGTAAAATCTTGGCCCCAGTAAAGCTGACTTTAAACGTAACAGAGAGAGGCAGTTAACCACGTTAGAAGTCAGGCAGAAGATAGGGTAGATTTTTGCCTTACAGACTTCGTCAGACATATGTAAGCTTTCCTAAGCAGCAGTTTCTTTCATTGGATTCTGAGATGGCATCTGATGAAGTAAGCTGTTGCTTATAAAAGCTGATGTACCTCTAATTTAGGTAATCTATAAACTATAAATCTACCCTACCTTCCATCCGACTTCTAACATGGTTAACTGCACAGAGGTAAAAGCAACTTCACCCATAATGCCAGTCTAGATGAGTTCCTGAAGTCCATTTCAGCCATACTTTTCTATGATTCTGTGATGCAGAGCAGGAAAGAGGGTTGACACGCAGCAATCCACTTCCACATTTGTTATGTTAGTGAACATTCCCACTTCAAAATACTGTCGCCCATGACAGCTGCTAGGACGGTTTTACCCATTCTTTGCTGTTTACTCACAATATCTAGCCACTGGTGGACCGCTACAGCCACTTGTGTTCCCAAGGGTTTAGTTAATACAAGTACATCTCCTGGCACTGCATTGTCTGGCCTGCAAACAGAATAAAATCCATCACTGAACATGAATATTTGGAAATTATGCTTTCACAAACTTATATATTCAATTTTACTTAAAACTTTTAAATGACAGGTTTTTAAATAAATACAGAATATCTCGGCAGTGTTTTCTGCTACGGGATACGACTGAGTAAGCACCATGTTAATATATTAAAAGAAAGATTAGATCTTTTAATATCAGCACCTGCAGTTCCAAAAAAGTCATGAGTCTCTTCTATTAAAGTTACTAGCTTCACTACTTGGAGACAGAAAGAGAGAAAACACTCTGTCTCAGTCCTCAGAAATAAAAGCATGAGCTAATCACCAGCTGGGGTCAGAAAGAAATTCCTTCACACAATATTACATGCCACAGTATGGCATTCTAACAATGTGTTTTCTTACCTAGCTGGAAAGCTGTAAGCATAACTATGGTCTTACAATTCTCATTTTCTTAACTATAATTAATATGGTAGCTGGCATGCTTTAAAAACTGATACCCCAAGCAGTTTGTAAGGACTCCAAATTAATGTTCAGATTTAAAGGTTAGAAAGCTTAAATCTGCCCCTTCTTGAAGGATCAGACAAATAAGCACAACACAAGAGAAAGGAAACTCTTTAAAAGAAAGCCAGCCAGTACAAGAAAGATGTTGCTTCTGGTACCACTGTAGTCAAGTGCTGAGAACAAAGAAAGGGGAGAAGATATACTTTAATTTGTGAGAAGTTACAAAAAAGAACACAACATAGTATCAAAATGGTTTTTCCTGTGACCTGCTGACAGTGTCCTGAGATTCTGTTCTGTAATTTAACTTACATTATGAATTCATTAGGCTGACAGACTGTTGTGGCCACTCCTCCAAGAACAATCCAAGGATTTAACACCGTTTGGCCACCGGTCACAGAAGTCCCTGCCTCTTCTGCTGCATCTTTGAAGCCCTGGATAATTAGAGGCATCACTTTGTCCCTTTCCTAGAGATCAAAGCACAAAGGTCAGAGTCTCACATAAGCATGGTCTAACTCAGTTAGAAAAACAGGATCAGGGCATAAGAAAATCAAGTCTGCTTCCCCCAAAGTCAAGGAAAAGCCCCATTTCCACAGAAGGTGAGGGAAGCCCTAGAAAGACATTAGCTTCCACATTCTGGCATTCCCATACTGTCCGTTTCAGAACTCCTTGGAAAATGTTGTAGAAGCATCTGCAAATGTAATGCAGAAGGTAAAGGAACTGAGATATGAAACGAGGATCACAGATCCAAATCCCTACTCTGAACAGACCAAGGAAAAGATCTGTATATTTAGAGCAACATTCTACTGTTTTAATTAGCGCCACAGGGAAAAGTAGGATTTGGCACACTAATACCTTAAAAAAAAAAAAAGAAGAGAGGCAGTCCTCTGCATCCCAGGGTCCCATGCAACTAAGCAACCCACTGGGTTTTGTGTTATTTCTTTCTCCAAAATGGTGGCCCTTTTTCTGCATAGCCACAGGTGCCAGAAGTTTCCAAATTCCAACTCACGTTCTTCTGCATCAGGTCTGGATTGCTTCAAAGGACGCATCACAGCAATTGGCACAAAGGATTGCAGGATCTATCCAGGTTCTTCAGCCACACCTATCAACACTGCATTCGAGTGCTGTTCCATACCTTACGGCTCTACTGCAGAAACAGGAGCACCATTTTGGAGATGACCTGCCACAGAAGAGCTGTTCAGGACCAGGCTGCTGGCAAACAACCTCAGAATTCCTGCCATGATGCAAGTAATAGGCTCTTTGGAATGGTACCTTATAAGATCTCCCCTTTAACCCTGTTTGAAAAGGCTAACATTTAAGGTGACACCTCAGCATGTATAGTTGTTTGGGTCTATTTCTCAGAACAGCAAGCACCACGGATCTTACCCTGTCCGTCATTTTATTACTGATTCCAAGGAGCATCAACATGTTGTCGCACTCTGTGACCCCCATGGCATAAAGGTCACTTAGGACATTGGCACAGGCTATACGTCCCTGAAAAAAAATTAAAAAAATCCAGATCAAAATTTCTGTACATTCAGACAAATGTTTCACATAAACAGGACAATCCTGGCAGGAAGTGTTGAGAAGGAAGACAATAAAACCAGCATGTTCTTGCTGCACAAGCCTACTACCTGCCTGAACACTGAGTCAGATCCCATTTTAATGACAGACAGACAGATTCCCAGCTGACTTAAATCAACACAGCTCCATCAACTTTAGTCCAGTCCAATGCAGCAGGATCTTATTTATACAGTTTATACGCCGCCCTTCCCAACAAAGGCTCAGAGAGGCTTACAAGAGAACAGAACTTCAAAGGGGAATGAGAATATGCTGAACAATGTTTCGGCCCAGCTTTGTTTGCTAAAGGCCTGCCCAAATAAGAATGCCTTGATTTCAATGGAGTTTTAGAATGACAATTTGCACTAGCCAAGGATCTAGTCCAAGATGTTTATATTGCTCTGTACTCCTGTTTGCCCTACAGAAACAGGATAATGGTGAGCTGAAGTCTTTCTCCTTGTGCATTGCCACAGAACTCTTTTCTGAGGCCACATTTTCACTGGAAAGTTTTCCTGCCAGACTTCTGGCAGACACTTGCAGCTGCTGACACTGCTGTAACACTGCCACACATGCACTTGGCTGCTTTTGCTGGTGCCACAGGTCCTTCCTGAGTGCAGTTGTGCTGGCGTAAGGCACAGTGCATTGCGGGTAGAAGCCCAGGGCTTACAGAGGCTCACATGACTGTTGTTGGAGAGCGCGCGCACTAAATTTCTGCCAGTAACTATAGACTGGCTGAGGGCATGCACCATTCAGGAAGGCTTTACTTGCTAGAAAGGCTGGCTTTTGCCAGCACCTGTGGCTGCATGTAAATCTACAGAAACAAAACGTAACTTCTGTCGACAAAACTTTGTAGCTTAGTCCCGGCTTAAGATCTATCAGCTACAACTGAAGATAATGGTAAAGATACCACTCAAGGAATAACAATTATGTTATATTAATATATATTAATATTATATATTAACAGATTTAAGTTGAAGATCAATTTAGCCTGAAAAGCAGGTTTTGGCATGAAGAGAAGAACACAGCAAGGAGACATTGAGCTCCCTGATGTGGGAACATGGATGAATATGCCTAGGGTGTGGACACACGATACAAACATTTTGGTGTAATTTAATCTGGAGGTTACTCTGTAGGAGGACCTACAAATGGTCCTTAGCTGCTTCTCTCAAGCATATCAGAGCTTGAGACTGACCCTTAGCGTCAGAAAAACAAAGGTGCTTCACCAGCCCGTTCCAGGGCAATCAACGCCCCTGGCACAGATCCTCATTGACAGACTGGAGCTGGAGAACACTGCATATCTCAGCAGCCATCTCTCAAAGGTGGACAACTTCAGCGAGGAGATCCAGTGTATTCAGTATTTGCTTGGAGCGAGGGGGCTGGACCCGATGATCTGCAAGGTCCCTTCCAGCCCCTAACAATCTATGAATCTATAAGATCCAATGTGCCAGCTCTGCCTTCATGATGATACAGTCTTCTATGTTCAATGATCACAACATCAGGACTCAAAAAAAAAGCTCCAACTCTTCTCTACAGCTGTGAAGCTTTGGTAATCTGTAGGGACCGCCTGAAAAGCCTGGAACGCCTTCACCACCTCTGGATGATCCTCGGCATAAAGTGGGAGGATTGTCGCACAGTGTCCTCACCAACACTAACACCACCAGCGTGGAAACACCGATTATTCAACATCAGTGGTGGTGGACAGGTCATTGCGTGCATGTGCCTGATGTACATTTACCAAAACAACTGCTATACTCCCAACTCAAGCAAGGACAAAGGACACACCCAGAGGAAACACTTCAAGGACATCCTCAAGGCGAACATTAAGAAGTGTGGCATTGACACCACAAATGGGAAAAACTACCTGGGGCAGGAGTACATGGCAAAGCCTTATGAGAGAAGGTACATCTTACTTTGAGGAAAACCATCTCACCCTGGAGGCAGAAAAATGACAGAAACAGAAGGATGAAAAGGAGACTGAGAAATCTGTGGTTCGACCCTCCCTTTGACCACCACCTGTAGTATCTGCCAGTCTGTGGCTCTAGGATCGACCTTCTTAGCCATCAACGGACTGATCGACAACCCTTTCCTTGACCCGTTGGAGTGATCATCCTCCACCATAAGGGATCACCACCACTGACAACTCTGTTGCAAGTTTACTCCTTTGTGGGCATGTTTACTACACGTTCATTAATGTGCCGTAATTACGGTGCATTAAGTTTAGTACCTGTAATGATGGGTAGTAAATGTGCGGTAATCAGCGCTACTGTGCATTAGCGCAGATGAATGGTTTTTTAGCGGCCTTAATGCACATTAGACTAAATCTACTGTGCATTCGTGTATTAGCATGGGTTTTGCCCGCCACACTAATGAGCAGTAAAATGTTTTCTTATGGACTAAGCGTCTCATGTAGATGTGCCCAGTAACATGCAGACATATGACCAACTCCAGCTAGCTGCGTGTCCCTTGGGTGGGCAGGGCAGTAGGTCATGGCCTGTTTGTACCGAGTAAATGCACCCTGGAATGAAAGCAACTGGAGGAGTGGACACGTGACACTTACTCCGTAGTAAGTAACCTTGGGGTAAATTTATTAAATTTTTCCCACAAATAGCTTTACCAATGAAAAGAGAAATTTGTTCCACTGGAAAGTTGTGGGTAGTGTACCTACTCCAGAAAAATGACAGAAACAGAAGGAAGAAAAGGAGACTGTTGTACCATGGAGTAAAGTCAGTTTTCTACACAGTAACAGTATCATGCATCCACACTCTGAGCTCTCTGATGCATGCTCAGAAATGATGCTGTGTGTGTGTGTGTGTGTGTGTGTGTGTGTGTGTGTGTGTGTGTGTGTGTGTGTGTGTGTGTGAGAAAAAAAGATATATATAAGCCAAATTCTGTTCAGTCATGCTAATGTAAATCTGGAGTTACGCCCCAAACTTTACTGAAGTTACTGTGAGCTTGTGTCTATGGAGATGGGAATAAAATATGGCCTTATGGTTTTAATCTGCATTTTCAGCATATTTAAGCAAAACAGTTGGGACCAAAGGAAAACAAAACCAAAAAAATCCTTTGTTTCGTTTGCTAGGAAAGGCTCGAGGAAACTTTTTTTTGCGGTGCTGAAGTGTTGTAGCTGTGATGGTCCAGGAAACATGCAGAAAGCAAGGATTTCTGTGGGTGATGTCTTTTACTGAACCACTGAATGGTTGGGATAGACTCATACAAGCTTTTGAGTGCCACAGCACCATTCCTGAAACGTGAAGGAGGGTAGTGTGGTACAAAAACTTATTAAAGTTTATTGAACCAACTGCATGGTTGAAACAAAAGATATCACCCACAAAAATCCTTGTCTCAAGAAAACATTTAATCTTGAACTTCTACTGTATCAATTGTATTAGACCACAAGCTCATTGGGCAAATTCTCTCTCTATTCTAGGAGCTCTGCTCATCCTGAGATACTATAAAAATAATATGCTCAAGTCATATTGGTTCATAATGGAGCTTTGCATCCATGCATACAGATCCCACTGCTGCTGGTGGGACCCCCTGCATGAGTATCTGGAACTGGAAAAAATGTCCAACATTTCAACTTCTTACTACAAAAGTCTAGGTAACTATACATGTTGCATGGCCCCAAGGAAACCCACTAATGGATTTGTATAGATGCTTAAGAAGGCTAAGGCACGTAGCTTTCCTTTTCTGTAGGAGGGATTATCAAATTAATAGGCACTATCTGCAGTGTTTACCAAGCAAGCTGCTTGTTTATGCTCTCTTAAGAACAACTGATAAGGTTTTCCAAACCACAGTGACAACAGCTGTCTGGTCTAATGGCAGGAGGTCACTGCCACAACCTGTTAGCCAGCAAGCAAAGCCACTGTGGAGACAAACTGGGATCTCAGCTACCAACTGATGCGTGTGTCTCATCAACAGTGATGAGCAAACACCAAGCAGTTCAGAATTAGGTTTAGGCTAGGTGAGTCCCCAGCCGTTTATCTTGACTATGCAAGCCTCTTGACACAGTAATCAGGGCTCATGGCAGAGGTGATACCTTTTATTAGACCAACAAATTTTTGCAAAAAAAAAGTTTTTAATTGAAAGTTTTCAGGCACAAACACGCTTTGTGCCTGAAAGCTTGCAATCAAAGACATTTTTTTGCAAAAATCTTGTTGGTCTAATAAAAGATATCATCTCTACCATGAGCCCTGATTGCTTTTTCTACTAGACCAATATGGCTACAACCTGCATACTCTTGACATAGTAGAGTTTGAGCCTCCGCTTGCAAACACTTAGCTGCAAGCTTAGGCTTCCTGAGACACATGAAATGACTTGCTGGAGGACAGACTGCTCATGTGGGCAGAAGCTAGAGGCCTCAAACTCTTATCCTCGTTCTTGTCTGCATTTGCTGTGAACCAAGAATGCCAATATTTCTGCTTTTAAAATGGAAATACCCCCAATTATCAGTCTTCTAATCCTGTACTCAAAATATTCATCTCTTATTTACACGTGGCCTTGTAAGATTGTCTGTAATTAAGGATGCCTGATATCTCCCATTATAGGCCCTTATTTTCCCTTGCTTATCCCTTTGACAACCTCTGGGCTGATATAATCTCTCCTTGGTTTCTGCCTCAGGCCAAATATTTTTGGAAAAAATATTTCAGCCAAAGTAGTTCAATCGTTTTGAGGATAAAACATTGGGAATACTATATTTACTCACGTATGACACCTGCCATTCCTCCCAAAAATCAGCCCTTCAAAATCAGGGTGCATGTTTTAAGCAGGGAAGCTCACTTTTCTTCACAGGAATGGAAGCCAAGAGACACTGTGCTCTCATGGCTACCAATATGCCTCCTGCTGGTCTCTGGCCTAGCAAGCAGAAGGAGCAGAGTCCAGTGTTAACCCTCTTACAGCCTCTATTGACTTGTGCGCATGTTTCCCGTGCCAGAGCCAGGAAGGGAATCTGGGACTCCCAAGTCTTACCGTTCCTTGGCCATAAGCAAATATTCATGAAACCCTCTGGACAAATAAGCATCCCGTCTCCCACCCATGCTGGGACACAAAGAGAATAACCACCTACTTGTTCACACGGTTGCTGTTAGTTCAAGTCTTTTTAGCATCTATCAGCAGTTCCAACCCCCTGGAACAAGGGCTCATATGATGGCACTTTCACTATTTTTTGGGGGGGGTTGTTTGTTTTTTAAGATAGCCCACATGTACACCCATGCACATGCATTAAAGGTTGCGAAGTCAAGCAGTCAAAAGTTTGGACACTGAATTACAATCAATTGTACAGCCTTAATTAGACCCCCATGCACACATGCAGTTTCTGGTTCCATGATCACACCCTACTTTTTCCACAGGGCCCACCACCTCATTCAATGCAAAGTTGGCCCCTCTCTGGGAAGCCATCAGAGTGGTATAATTAAGGAAGCTGTTTTCTACATATCCCCCTGCTCCATTTCTTGCAGAGGCTTGAAAGTAGTTATCCGACTTGGTATTGCATGAGAAGAAAGAATATTTTCATGATTAAGGCATCTCATTGCTGACCTGGAGGACTGGTTTCATTTCCTGCCTCTGTCACCATAATCAACTCATTCAAATGAAGCTTTTGAGACGTAATCAATAACTTTACATTCCTCGTTTTCTAGGTGCCCAACTTGATATCATGGAACCTGATTTACAGAAGAGCTGAGCAATGATTTGAATATATTAAAGTGCTACATGATACTTACTATGCAAAAAATAAATGAGGTGGATTCTAGCCTTCTCAAACCAGGCATCCACAATAAAATTAGCAGTAATGTGTAAAATGTGGATAATATCAACCCTCTCACTACCTTGGGAGTTGTGAAAGTAAGCTGTCAAACATTCAGACACAAAATATAATATGCACAGTAGAAAAACCCATGAGAAAATTAGTAATTCTGGCCTCAACAGAATCTGAATAGTGTGCAATAAATAAGGCCTCGGGTCACACAGTGAACAATGAGGTTAAAACAAAATAGAGAACTGCTCATTCAGTGAACACCAGCCTTTCTGTGCACGGACTGAGGCCAGGCCTTATGGAAAAGTAATATAAAACTACAGGATTAAAGCCTGTATCGTAATGCACATATACAGAGGGGTCAAATTAAGATTGAGGCAACCTTATTTCTGGTGTTTCTTAAAATTTAAGTATTTACTTAATCTTAATAGTTCTCTTTTAAATACTTTTATACGTATTACTGACCACACAAGGAGAGTACACAGCAATGTAAAACGTAGATCTCTCTAGTGAGAAAAGGGCAAAAATGTAATCTGGGAACAGAATTGGAATCCAGAGTCAACTCCTAGTCTAGTCAATACTTCTACAACTCAATCTTCACTCTGTCACTGCTTGCTGTAAAATGGGAGACGAGTCACACAGTTTCTCTGAACCTCAGCTTTTCCACCAGGCAAGTGGAGACAAGAAAAAGTGTTGGGAACCTGGGAAAACTAGGGCTTGCAAAGAGCTCTGAAGCTGAGAGGGATAAGTATCAGATGTACTATTATTTGGGGTTTTCCAGTTCTGAAATACTACCTGCTCATTTCAGAACCTCAAAGAGGGTCCTCTGGAATTTGGTTTGCCAAACAGAAGGTCAGAGGGTGGGGGTGGAGGGTTGGATACTTTCTATTTTGGGTGCACTAGTTTGCTCACAGATCACAAAGAACCTCTCCGTATTGCTCTCTATATTGCTTTCCCAACACAACAGGCTCCCACAGATCAACAATAGGAAGCAGCACTGTTTTAATCTTAGTTGTCCTGAGATTCTCACCTTCAGAAAGCAACAATGCAACTGCACCAGCAGACATGGGAAGGATTTGAGGGTGAAACCATGAGAGTGTTTCCTTGTGCCTACATACTTTGCAAAGGCACAGAACATGACTAACCAAACCAGTATCACAGACATTTATCTTAGAGATAATGAGGGCCATATCCAAAAGGAGGACCTAGGCTCCTCCATATTATGCTTCACACACCTAACTTAGGTCCCTGAATTGAACCAAAAACAGAGTTGAGTGCTTACATTCTCCATGCACCACTTGAGGGGAGTTAGGTCCCTCAAAAAGGGCAATCCACAAAACCCCCATGTCCAAAGCAGCCAACAGGACATGCTGAATATATGGATGGCATCTGAATTTCCACCCTTCCCTGGAACTTAGGTGTCTGAGTCAGGGCTGCTAAGGAGGCAGGCACCTCTATGTACCCGAGATTGAGGGACCAAAGTCCTTGCAGGCCAAGTGTTTGTTGAAAGAACTGAACAGAGCTCAAACCCCAGAGGAGGAGGAGAAATCTGCCTTTTGCAGAACAGCCTGAAACATTTGAGCACTCAGGAAGTGAGGGAACTGAACCCAAGCCCTGCCTTAGCTTGAGTGGGTTCCAACGAACATCTCCCACGTCTCAGGAGAGTATCTGAACCTCCAGGAGGGGCTGAGCAGGCATCTTCAAACTCTTGCTGAATGTGGGTCACTGTGTCACAAGGAATGCAAGAATCCTGAGGACAAAGGGAGAACGAGCATGGAACAGACTAGATCTGTATCCCAACGATCCAGCAACTCAGCCAGAAGGGAGTAGTTCTGAGCCCTGCTCATGATTATTTCTTTCATATGAAGACTGTATAATGTAAAGTGCACAAATAGCATGGCAGCAAGGCTAGAAACCCAAGATTCTCACCTTTCAGCTGAGCATCGTAGTCCAAAGGCTATAGAGCCCAATTCCTGCTTGCTCTGATTCTGACCCAATAACTCTTGAATGTCTTTTCTGAACAGTGGCCCAATTTCAACAGGAAAGCAAGAGGGAGCCCTCATCCAGTCAAGCCCATAATCCTAGTGTTTAGGGCACTTTCCTAGGCAGTAAGATCTGTAGGCCCAGTAGAGACTAGAAAATGTCTCCCATTTCCTGGGTGGGTGCTCTAACTAGGAGGCTATTTTGTAAAAAGTTTGCACTACCCACTGTGTTCTTTAATGTAAGTGACCATGGCTGTTGTGTTTAGTGCTGATCCCTATGAGGTAAAATTGTGTTAAGCACATTCTGGGCACTCCTACCAAATGAAGCCTGCCTAGCTTCTGGATCCAAATGGGATTTACATAGGAGCTATGGACCAAGCTGCTTACATGGCAGTTCTAGGTCCACACAGAAAGCAGAATCGCAGGCACCTTGAGAGCAATTTGATCAAAAAACAGAGATTTGCAAATTTAGACACCTCCAGGGCTAGGTGGCCACTATGCAGGGATTTTCTACATCACAATGTTGGATTTAAGGGGCTAAAGTCTGCTTAAGTCCAGCTTTAAGTATGTGTGATCTTCTTTGGATCTGTCCCAGCCATGAAAACAATCGGAAAACAAAAATCAAGTGTTAGCAATCTTCTAATGGCAAAGTTGGCCAACTTACCATCATGTATGGGTCATCCACAATTGGATAAATGTAATCTGTTGTCTGGACCAAAGACAGACCTCCATGTCTTAAAGGAATAACGCATGTGTCCATCCCAATTCCTGAAAGGACAGAAACCAGTAATTAATAGAAGATTTTTGCTCAAAATGTTCTGCAGTTCTGCAAAACAAGTCACTACCAAAGCAGCAGCATCAAGATTTCACTCCTTATAAGCAGCATATCTGCAACAAATGGAAAACAAGCCAAGAGCCTGATAAGTTCTTCTTAAACCTGAAGGAGTGTGAAGCCTATGTTATAGGAACCGATCTTGCTTGTGTTACAATATGCTGAAATGCAATAATACATGGCAAGTTTAACTTGGAGGGAACACTGGATGTATTAATGCATTGGGGGAGGCACCTAGCATATTTTTATATCTGCCGTATGTCTGTTCTCAGACTGTTAAAATTTTTAATCACAGTGACGGGTGGATGCCGATTCACACATCTACTGCACATCATTTAAAGCTTTTCTTAAATGTACATGTGCAAACACAGAAACCCCCAAACCCCTTAAGTTTTTTATCCTGTAGTTGGTTTTCTTTACCTTGTCAGAAGTGTTATAGCAGCAGTCTTAATCTTCAGTAAGAACTAGCTGCAATGAAAGACATGCCTACCTGCTTCAGAAATGTCAAGCATTTTACTGTTCATATCCCAGACCCTCATTTTGCAAGCTGGTGTACATGCATGGACCATCTGCAGCCAAGCAGAGATCTCCAAATTTCAGCAAAATTCCACAGGGGCTGAAAGTTCAAGTATAGCTAATACACCTCAAAAAACTGGTGCCCATACCTGCAATTCCTCACTTATAGAAGCATTCCTAAACCCTCGTGGGCTTAGGTCGGAACTAGCTGCTGGAGAGTAAAGATTTGTGACAGAGTGCCCAATTTTGGCATTTTCCAGACACCATCTATCCCTAACCAGTGACAGGGAAATCAGCTGCCTCCTTTTAAATTGCAAGGCATCTGAACAAGTAAGTAGAAACTTACTTGCTGATGTCATGGTTAGGGAGATACTCTTCATAAAGCACAATTTTAAAAAATACTTTATTTTTTCACCTGTGTGCAAAAATCTTCTTCCCCCCCAACCCCACAACTGCTTACTTATCTATTAGTTTACTTTTTATTCTTTCATGCAGCAAGGTGATAGGACTACACTGGCAGTTTCACTTTTGCTTACAGTTTCTTTTGTTTTCTGGTTCTCAGACACTAACAAAGGGTTGGAAAACTGCAGAGGAATAATTAATTCCAAACAAACTATGCCTGATTTTTTTTTTTTTTTCAACAAGTCATTTAATCACGAAGACAATGCTATTATATAAACAAAGATACCTCGCAAGGATTAAACTTTCAACCAAAGGAAGCTCACAGTGTCCCTTAGTAGAGGATATTAAATTATATCACCACTCAGCCTCTCATACAATTATGTCTTAGATATTTCATACAGAGATAGCCCTTGTTTCACTAGGAACATGGGCCCTGTTGATCTTTTGCTAAATTCTGACCTCCTCTGGAATACTGAGTTGCAACCTGTTAGTCTGGTGAGGGATAACTAGAGGTACCAAATCATTTTAAAGGAACCCCCTGAACAATGAAACTAACTGACAGTAAAATAAGTTCAAAAGCAAACATGACACCAACATCTGAAGGACCAACATTTCTAAAATTTGTCCTATGACCAGATTAAATACACATGCATGAACGAACAGATGAACTAGACTAAAAGTCTGTCATCATTAAACATATTCTCTAGCCTCATTTGTTTACAT
Organism: Alligator sinensis; assembly: GCF_000455745.1. NCBI lineage: Eukaryota > Metazoa > Chordata > Crocodylia > Alligatoridae > Alligator > Alligator sinensis. The sequence continues at coordinate 1,922,390 of NW_005842018.1, read as the reverse complement.
CAACAATGGGTCTTGCAGCTCGCAAAATACCTACAAGCACACTATTTCCTATTTAGACTGCTTGTGCAGGTTGTCTTTCCTTTCTGCCTGCCTCACTGTGCAAACACCAAAGAGAAAGCAACTCTGGAAAGACCACACACTTGTTAAGTGCAACTTCTCCAAGCAGAGCTGGAAATTTAGAGGGAATAAGGCAGAGTCAGGGGTCTGAAAGGAAATAATCAATGTTCTGGATTACAAATGTAGACTGTCTTTAGAAGTGAAACTGGATTTGGGAAGGGCTAGTTATAAGTGGTCAATTCTCTGTTTCAAGTTAAGTACAAAATGATCTTTGCAATATTTCTAAGGGGAGAAAAAGTCTCCTCTAACTTAACTGTTGCTTCAAAATCATTGAGTCCGCATTTGCTGAGTAAATGCTGAAATAATAACACTTGTTCATAGAAATTAGGCGCTGTATTTTGGTTACTGAACATCTACATGAATCATGTGAAGAATCCATTAGTGAAAACAAAAGCTATAGTTCCTCTAATCCTAAAATGTATCTCTACCTGTAGGGTCATTTCATAGCCCCATCTCCCTACATGTGCATTTCTCTTCAGAAAGTTATATGCACTACAGAAAAGATGAGTATAACATTTCTCTTATACTGCAAGTCCTATCAGATGACAGCTACAGGTTTATGCTTCACACTTCTGGACGACTGTGCATGCATCATACAACACATTCCTTTAAAATAAACTGAAGTCTGACTTGACCCGTTTAATAAATGAGACAGCAGTATTACTTGTTATGAGACGAAGAAATACTCACCCAACCGGGGCATAACAGCTCCAAGAAACTGTTCATCTTCTTGGAAATGGTTTTCTTGTAAGGATTCAAGTAGTTTCTGTAAAACATCCTGAGGCACTTTGCAGCCTGTGCCTTTCAGTTCAGTGAATCGGGTCAGGCGGAAGCTCTTGTCCAGTTCGTAGCTCTCTGGGTTAAAGGACTCCCGAACAGACATGGTTCTTTCACGCCGACTGTTAGTCTTTCCCAGCCTCGTGCAAACCTATGTTTGCTTCTCTGCTGATAAATCTAGTCAGAAAAATGGAGAACATCAGAAAATTCTTAGAAACCACAGGACAACACATTTTCACATGCAGAGTAAACAAGCTGTCAATGAGCTGTGGAGGTCCATTTGTTACGTTGTTTAAAATCCAGCACCGAACAGAGATCATCTCTTACAACAGGTGGCCAGGGCTCACGCCAGCAGCTCCCCAGCACTACCCCTTTTTCCGGTATGGGAACTGTAAAAATGCCAGACTCGTCAGAGGAAAGGTACCGATTTTCCTTTATAGTTTAAACCACATCATTAACAAAACCCCAAACACATGCACAGAGTTCGCTGAACAGAGAGATGTTTAAAGGACTTTTACATTCTTTAGCTGCAGGGAGCAGCCTTTGGAGAGAGCCTGGGGCCCTGATTTTGCATCACAGGCGCAGGCGCTTGCAGGTAGTTGGCCCATTGCAGGATCAAAGCCTTGGTCAGCAACACTAATTTCAAACGACATCTAAAAAACGGGCCAAGTTCAATTCTGATGCGAGAAGGCACAACTGCTTGGTCACCAACGGAAAACACATCTATTTATATCGACAGTGAGTTTGTCCCAAGAGGACCTTGGAGGCAGGTAAGAAATGAACTAAAAGGGAGTCATTTCATCAGGATCTTTTATCTACCAACTTCTCACTTCTTAATATCTGATTATGTCTATAAATGGACGTGGTTTGAAAGAAAAGGGTCAAGCCGGAGAACCCCTTTCCGTGTCAAAATCTGCACCAGGACGACAGCCCATTAGAAACCTAACGTAGAAAGACGTTGGCGCAACTTATTTAATAAAATTATTAACCATGCGCGTCTCATGTTTTAGGTTTTCCACTCTCAGACACGCACCGCGCTGCGAAACGAACAAGAGGCCTAAGCGGAGCGTTAACTCCTAACCCGGAGCGGGGTAGCGACGCGCTGCCATTTATCTTCCTCGGACGAACGGCTGAAAACCACCTAAATCCTGTCATTTCTTAGAAAACGGCCTCGCAAAACAGCTCCGCGACGAAACGTTATCTCGCTCGCCAGGTCGGCTCCCGGCACTCGCCGCGTCCCAGAGCATGATCTGAACGTGACACTCGCCCCAGAGCGACCTATGGCCTCACGCGGACGGGGTCTCCGGCCCCCGGCCCGGCCGCCCCGTGTTGGACGGGCCGGAGGGGGGCACGCCAAGTTTCCGACTCCGGGAAAACTTCTTCGGCGGAGCCGAACTCCCCTTTTACAGCGTCTTCCCTCCTTGGCCGGGAGGCGTGTCCT
>NW_005842018.1:1906414-1919530 GCF_000455745.1 Alligator sinensis | reverse complement strand
GCGCCTCCGCCTCCTCCCGCCAGCGGGACTCCCAGCCGCTCCCACAATGCACCGGGCCCGGGCTCCCTCCGCGCCGCCTGAACAGAAATGCCGCCGCCGCCGCCGCCAGGCGCGAGGGGGTTAACGCCCCCCCCGCGGGGGCCGCGGCCGAGCGGGGGCCTTTAAGGGCGGACACCTGCCTTTAAGGTGAGGGGAGAGCCGAGCAGCGCGCGCTATAGCGGGGCCGCCCCTCGGGGCGGGGAGCCGAGGGGACCACCCCCTCCCCAGCCCCGCCATCGGGGCGGAGCCGTGGCCCGCGCCTCGTGTCGTCACGCGGCCGTTGGGGATCTCCGTCCCCCCCACCAGGGACCACATCCCCTGCTCTGCTTTCTGCTCCCTGCCCTGTGCATCTTGTCTGCTTTTTGCTCCCTTTCACAGTGCACCCTGCCCCATCTGCTGCTCTGCTTTCTGCTCCTTGCCCTGTGCATCTTGTCTGGCCTTCAGCTCTGCTTTCTGCTCCCTTTCCCTGTGCACCCTGCCCCATCTGCTGCTCTGCTTTCTGCTCCTTGCCCTGTGCATCTTGTCTGGCCTTCAGCTCTGCTTTCTGCTCCCTTTCCCTGTGCACCCTGCCCCATCTGCTGCTCTGCTTTCTGCTCCTTGCCCTGTGCATCTTGTCTGGCCTTCAGCTCTGCTTTCTGCTCCCTTTCCCTGTGCACCCTGCCCCATCTGCTGCTCTGCTTTCTGCTTCCCTATCCTGTGCATCCGGTCTGGCCCATGGCTCTGCTTTCTGCTCCCCACCCAATCCACTGCTCTGCTTTCTGCTCCATGCCCAGTCTGCTGCTCTGCTTTCTGCTTCCCTTCCCTGTGTGTCCTGTCTGACCCACTGCTCTGCTCTCTGCTTCCCTACCTCATGCGTCCTGTCTGACCCACTGCTCTGCTTTCTGCTTCCCTTCCCTGCGCGCCCTGCCCGATCTGCTGCTCTTAGCGTGGCTGACCGTCCAGGATTGCCCTGGCGTCTCCAGGAACGAGAGAGAAATCTCTTGGAGGCTGCTGAGAGGTAAATGATGGGGGGTGTTCATTAAAATAAGTATGAAATGTTGAATCCGATTTATGCAGTAGTCCAGTGGGTTTTTTAAAGGTAACAGGAACATGCGTTTGCCTCCCTGACGTAAAGCCTACGCACTGTAATGTGTAACTGATCTACATGAGCTCACGGGCACGCTGGCGTTCCAGAAACCTCCCGGAATAGATTCGAACAGAGTTGGCAATCCTCGCTGCTCTGCTTGCTGCCCGGTCTGCTCTGCTTTCTGATCCCTGCTCTGTCGGCCCCTGTGCTGCCTGCTCCCTCCGGGATCTGCCACATGCCACGCGCAGGCTTCCCTTGCCACCTGTGGGACCTGTGCCACAGGTTGGCCGCCCTGGCCTGGCGCATGCAGTTTGAACTGTAGACTCATGACTGTCAGCCCCTTGCTGTAGGCGGCAGGTGTGCTTCAAACCTTAGACCTAGCAAAAATGCCTTCCACCACAAACTACTAGATATCGTTAGCCTTGGGAGAGGTTTTGTGACCAGCATTACTTCTCCCTCTGCATTTGTTCACGTGTTTTTTGCATAGATTGTGATAGACCAGAGTCAGTTTTGTGTTTACATTAAAGTTTGCTTTCCCTTGTGATTTTTGTGTGGGCTAGTCCACTGCACTTTGGGGCTTGCAAAAACACTGCAGGGGTATGTTTAAGCCCAAACATGAAAAGTAGAAGCAGTTCTTTTTTAATCTCCAGTTAGGCACCTAATAGTATGGTTAGTCATGTACTCTTTGGGGCACAGTGTATCTATAATGCACTAAAACTCCTGTATGGATGAAGCAGGGAGTAGTTTTAACACCTTTTGGGTGGTAGCGGTCAAGTAAAGGAATGAGCACAGAACTGATCTCAACCAGCTAACAAAATGAAAACTTGTCTGTCTACACTAGGATACTATTACAGGGGTAATGTGGGTCCTGGACCAGTTGGAGCAATGTCTCGGACTGGCCAGGACAGGCGCGCATCTCAAGCCCAGTGCATGGGACTGGTCCAGCCATGCATAGATCGACTCAGACCCAGGGCAGCACCAGGGGCTGGATGACGGGGCTCTGCAGGCCAAATCCAGCCCATGGGCCGTACTGTTGACTCACCTAGCCTAAAAGATGCTTTAAAATCCAGTCCTGCAAACTTTACCAAGCTGATCCAGACCAGGGGGAACGCGTGCTTTAAAAAAGACTTTGCTAATGTAGAGTACCAATCAAAAAACCTGCAATTCCTGTCCTGTGGGAAATTCTGAGAATTTGGCACTTTGTTTTATCATAAACTGGGTTGAAAAGTAAAATCTCTGAATTTTTCATGAAATGAAAGTCTGAATATATTATTTCTACAGTTATCAAACTTCCATTTCAATACTAAAAAGTTTTAATTCAATAAGATCAAATGATTTGATTTTTTTCATCTGGATTTTTTTATTAAATAATAATGAGAAGCAAAAAGTTAATGCTGAAATTAACGTGGTCAAAAGTTAGCATCTTATGTGTGGGGAAAAAATGTGCCGTCAGATAATTTTTTTATTTGCTTACGTGGCTTAACTAAATTTTTTTTAACTGCTACTGTAGGCAAGGCAAATTTGTAGTTTAATATGTAGTAGCTGGCCATTTTGTAGCCTAAACTTTTCCACCACCCCAGCTAATGTGTGCTAAACTACAATTTGCCTGGCTGAAAATATTTTTACATGACACTATGCCAGTGCAGACAAGCCCACCGAGTTTTTAATAGAACGACTTGGTTCAACAGTGCCTGTGGGGTTGGATTGTTAAGGCACGATGGGAGCTTTTGCCCAAGTAGGCTGTGTCCACACAAGCGTGGACGTTTGTTTCCCCAGGGACAAAAAGCAGTGGCACATCTTGTGCTGCTGCTAGTTGTCTACAGGAAACACCTGTGCCACGCACCCTCTGGCTCCCCGGTTACCCCAGGTCGGGTAGGGGATGTTGGGGCCAGCAACCGTGCTGGCCCCAGCAGCCTTCCCCAGGGGCCTTGGGCTCCTGCTGCTTGGAGCCTGGCCGGCAGCTGGTGTGTGGCACCAGCCAGCCAGGCTCCTGTTTTGGGCGGTGCACACTGCCCATTTGCACTGCCCTGCTTTTTTTGCATGAGTTTTTTAACCCCAGGATCTTCTAAGGTCAAAAAAACTCACCCCACACTGCTACCTTGCAGTGTGGGGAACACCTGAATTGCAATGTGTGGCGCTGGGCAGACAGGTCTGTGGCGCCATGTACTGCACGGCCACGCTCATCTGGACATGGCTGTAGAGGATTGGGTTTTTAATTTAATTTCAAATGGAAAAGTTGACCTCTGTGGGGATGGGTCTGGTGTACAAGCCTAGGTAGAAGAAAATATACTGTTGTAGACTTTTTTAAAGATTTATTAACAAAATCTCAAACATTTCATTGATTATTTGCTGTTTTCTTGGTTTTTATAGAGCATCTGGCTACCTGGGCAGGGTGATACCTTGGAGACTAACTGGTTCAGAGAGGCATGAGCTCTTGTATAGGCAACAACCTACTTTATCGGATGCTATGAATGTGCAATCTGAAGTCTCCCATCCTGAGACTGAGATAGCCTACAACTTTCTGCCAGAAAACATGTGATGATTTAACCAGGCAGTTTAAATCATTCTAACAGTAACACATCCTCTTCCTCACTTAGTCTGCCTCTTGACTCTGCGTCATCTGAAAACTGAGCAAAGAAATTATAAACATAATCGAGATTATTGATAATTCACGTTACTGGAGCAATAAACAACTCTTGGTCCTGCTACCAATGTCCCAATTGACTGGATCTCCCTAGTAAGAGCTGACTTTTTGAGATCAGTCAGTGAGCCAGTTTTTAATCTGGTAATCTGCCTTGTTACTTACAGTGCAAGTCTCTGAGTCTGCGTAATTTCTAAATAAGACAACGTTTGAAGAAGAATTAAACCACAGCAAAACAAAAGGTAAGTTCTGAAAGATGGCACCCACGCAGGCCTTTAACGAGCTTCACCCTCTGTGCACTAACATGTGTTCAGTCTTTCCAGCTTTGTTTTTCTTAGTATCCTTATACAAATAAGCCATACATTAGCAGAAATCCATTCAGGGACCTGTATTAAGATTTTTGCTAAAATCAATTTGACATGTTGGAACCTGAAATAATAAAAAGGGCTTAGGTTTGAGAGCCTCTTCAGTTTGTTCTTACACCTCAAACGCTTGTAAAAATGCATGTGAAAGAAATATATATATGAGACACTGAGCACCTTCAGTTCCAGCCAACTTATGTGACACAGCATCTAGCAGGATCAGGCCCAGCACCAGCGCAGTCACTCACAAAGAGTAATTATAAACTGAAAAGAAAAACAATTTAATTCCTTCGTTTTCCACTTTCTTTTAGACAAGACTCTTTTCCAAGACAGTTATATATAAACTAAGAGAACCCATTCACTTTGCTTAAAACTTGTCTTGTAACAAGTTTTCTTCACAAAATGGGATATTTTCTTGTTATGGATAGCATAGGGCCCAATTTGGTAACTGTTGAATAGATTAGAAAGGCAGCTAGCATATTGTAATGTGCAACTAAGTACCTAATTAAGTAATTGCCTGTTAATTCAAAGAGTGGCTTTTGTGTAACTGTCTTGGAAAAAAGTCTTGTCTAAAAGTAAGTAGAAAATGAAGGAATTAAATTGTTTTTCTTTTCAGTTTATAATTACTCTTTGTGAGTGACTGCGCTGGTGCTGGGCCTGATCCTGCTAGATGCTGTGTCACATAAGTTGGCTGGAACTGGAGGTGCTCAGTGTCTCCTAGGATCAGCCGCCATGAGAAAGGAAGGCACTAATACTGAGTACACTCTGTTGCTTTGCAAACTCCCCTGTCAGATACTTTATGCTTGGCTTGCCAGACTTTGGCGTTTCAGCCTTAACTTTCTCTTGAGCAGACATAACCAATTTGAATGAACGTGGTCATGACATGGATCGGGGATGTCAAACATGTTCTGTGGGGTTCCCAGACGGATCAGGAATTTGGAGCCCTGTTGGGGGATGCATGTTGGCGATGGGAGCTGAACAACAGGTGCATTAACCAGAGGTGCTGTATCTAGCTTGCAAGGAGCATTATGCTTCAAGGAGGGATGAGTTCGACACTCCTGATATAGACAGAGAGGGACTAAGATGGACAATGTCAATCTCTTCTGACCCATAATTATGACTGATATCTCCAAGCATACTTATTGAAGAGGAAGCAGGGTATGATTTGAGCTTACCTAGGAGGTCTATTGTAAACGCTGACCCAGTGCTATTTTTGTATTTGATTTTACAGGATATGTACATGTTTTAGTCGATACTTCTAATGATATCTAAAAAAAAGCCTCATCAGTGTTCTCAGGTATCCAGGTTGTAGCCATATTGGTTTAGAGGAAAAGGCAATCAGGACTCGTAGTAGAGATGATATCTTTTATTAGACCAAAAAGCTTACAATTAAAGAATTTTTTTTGCAAAAATCTTGTTGGTTTAATAAAAGATATAATCTCTACTATGCGTCCTGATTGTCATTAGTGTTGTGGGAGGTAACCAATGCACTAAACTCGCTCTCTGACTTTTTGCTATTGACAGTATTGCTGAGCCCCACATTTGAAAATCATGAGTCTGGTCCCAAAGAAAACAACCCCTGATTATTTTTTTTTTTTTAACCAACTAATACATTTAGATATTTTGCCCTCTGGTTTCTGAGCTTTTAGGGAGCAAGTATATCACATTTTCAGTTTTTCTTTAGAGCCATGTGCCCAAGTGGGAAAGAGCAGTTTTCTTGGTTTTCTTTGAATCATGAAAGTCGAGATGTTCCGGCAGTATGTTTCCAGCAGGTAATGCTTTAAAAGAAAGTTTCACTTACTGTGAGACAGTCAGATGGTGAAAGTTGGCAGTGCTGCACACCTTGCTTTTCTGAAAAGTTCACCAGTTTGCTGCGTCCTTGTGGCATTGTTCGGCCAAGTGCACTATTAATGCAGTGTTAAACACCAAGGTTGCAATGGTCTTTACCTTGCTATACTTTGTTGGGACTGAGGAGCTGATTTCTAGGCATAAAGATTTACTAGATACAGGACAATTGATGCAGGATGAAACTGGGAAGCAACCAGTAGGTGTGCCCGGGGGTCTTTCAGGGGAGGTCTGGCTGAGAGAAGGGAACTGAAGGGAGGGAAGACAAGCTGGGATCCCATGGCGGAGGCAGGGCAGAGGGGTTAAAAGTAACAGGTGTTTGGGTGAACAAGCTGAATGGGAAACTTTCCTCTCTTAAACTGCTGTTGCCCCATTCTCTCTCTCTGCCTTGAGCCAGCTGGTCACTACCATCTCCCATGGGTGACATCAGGGGTGCACTGAGAACAGAGAGGATGGGCTCCTTGTGCAGGCATTGCATTGGCACTTGGTAGCTGGAAGGAGTTAACTGTTACTGTATGGAAATCCCTGCTGGGCATAACACTTCCCATTTGATATCATACACGGAAGAAGTTAACACAAAAAACAAGCCAGGAGGTTCCAGCAAGCCAAACCTTGGGTAGAGATTCCTCAGCCTGCCCCACAAGGTGCATCAGCCACTAGCACGTCCTAGGGCATGCCAGTCCTAGCTTTCTGAGAGGCTTAGCCTTTCATGTGTGCTGGGCACAGAGAGAGAAACAGGAACTGGGGCATGCAGAGAAATTGAATCTGCATTGGTATGTGTGTTTTCTTATTGTCAAGAATGTAAATAATACATACCACAAGATTTTCAGGTCCTTCCACCTGTACTTTAGGCCTCATAGCTGGGCAAAGCCTGTAATGAACTATTCCGGTGGTGAGCAGGTTTGGTTTGTGGTGTTGCTGTGCTGCCAGCCAGAGAAAAGGAGGAGGAATCCCTGGGAGTAGTGCAAAGGTTGCTGTTCCTGCCCTTTGCCAAGATCTGTGAGTTTAGGGTAGTGATCCTCAACCAGGGACAGATCCTTTGAATGGTGCTGCAACGTGTGGGATGTATATGCACAGGGTCAAGATGGTTTGTGACTGGCTGCTCCCCCATTCCCACTGCCTGGCCCCTGTGCAAGGAGATAAGCACTGCGATATATAAATGAGTTTTTGAAATGGGGTGCTGCTCAATTCACAACAGTTCCAGAGGAGTGGCTTGAGTTTAAGAAGGTGGAGAACCGCTGGCTTAGGGATTTGGGACTTTGCAAACTCCCTTCCCGATAGAAAATTTCAGGAAATTAGAAGGAACTTCTGTATTGGAAAAAAAATGTGTTAGAAGTATGTACCACACAAATGCATTTAAACAACATAGAGACTGAAGGATTACATACTTGGAAGGCAGGAAATGCCACCCTAAGATTGCATAAGATTTTTTTTTTTTTTTTAAGATTTCTTTCTCTAGGATTTCAGAGCTGTCTGGCCTGCGAAAATCTGACTGTAGCATGTATAAATTCTGTGATCTGGAATTATTTGGTTACAAGCCATATAATGCTCTTTTCTATGCAATCTAATTAAGTGTGGAAAAGATACTGTCTCCTGCAATGCTACATGACTACTTGACTGCATTAAAGAAGGGTTGCCTTCTGCACGCTTTCCCAAGCGTGCAAGAGCCCTTCTGAACTTTGCACAACGTCTGCAGAGAGGGAGTTTCTTACGTTTCTCTCTAATGATTCTGAGGATTTGTTTTTCAGCAGTTCCTAATTCCTTTTGCCAAGTACATTACCCTGTGTAGACCCAAGTTAAATTTAAGCAGTGCTTTCTGGTCAATTTAGGCCTCGAATTTAGGTTATATAACGTCTATGTTTACAAAACCTAGTGTTTCCATTGTGTTTCTTAAATGTCAGTGGAAACTATTTTTTTTAATAAAACATCTAAACAGTCCCCTGCATTGCTTGGAACTAATATGCTGCAGCATCCTGCAAACATCTAACTGAAAATACAGCCAGTTAGAACCAGGACTATAAGCAAAAGAAACAGCAATCATTCACATTTCTAAATCCAAGCTGAGAACGAAAATAATGAAAAATGCTATTAAACCCCAATTCTGCAAAATTTAAGTCCACCATCTTCAATGGACTATTCTTGTCTTTACAGTTACGCCTGTACTTAAGATCTTTTGGGGTTGGCTCCTGACATATTAAAAAAAAAAAAAAATCACATCTCGTTAAGTGTGATTAGTGTGGGTTTTTTTAAACACATGAATTTGAACCTGAATGTGCCTGTCTAACCTGTTGTGCAGCACAAACTCAGCATGGAGTTTCTCACAATCATCTCCAGTTTTCACTCACTAAAATAAACTTGTGTTGTTGTCACCTTTCACCACCTCACTTTCTACTTCCTCTTACACGTCATTAATATACCCTGCTAAATAGCCCTGATCCACACACCAGTCTCTTGCATGCCTCAATATTTACTTCTCTTTGCTCAGAGGAACTGATGTGTGTTATGACTCTTCTATCACTTGCCCAGGACTTTGCCACTTACCCTACACTTTTTAGTGAAGTAAGTTGTTTTTCTTAATAGTCTCTTCTGCAGGACTTTATCAAAAGCCTTTTGAAAGTGTAAGTAAATGTTATCTGACAGGTCACTTTTAACCGCTTGTGAACTGCTTGTGTGAACTTCTCCCCCAGTGTATCGTAAAAATGTAAAGAGGTGCAATTCTCTAATACAGAAGCTGTGCTTACGTTTCTTTTGCAGACAAGCGTATGTATCTAAGTGTTGTGTTCCTCTCTTCTCTTGATTCCCTCAGCCCACGGATAGAACATTTAGATCTTGCAACTGTTCTCATTTTGCAGCCAGGTTTACTTCCCTGCCATATCTGTCTGCTTTCGTTCCACATCCATACCTCGCTCCCAGAGATACTGCTTTAGCACCCGTTACTGTATTATCCCCATTTTAGAGATGGGGAAGTGAGGCAAAGATTGCATGACTTGCCCGCAGTAAAGAAAAGGGCCCTCATTTTCAAGTCCAGGCAGATACTTTGACTATTGCACCATCTTTCCTCTCTTTTTTTCCCCGTCCTCAAATACATGGTTTTCACTTCTTGGTTACCAGCTGCTGCTGCTGTTTCTGTAACTCTTAGTCCTTTTCTTTACAGAAGACCTGTCACCTGAGTTTTTCATTGTCTAAGGTCCAGTGAACAGGGCACTGGACTGGGATTTAATAGTCTTGGGTTCTTTCCCTGACCTCTCATGCAATGCTGGGCAAGTCCTTTCTTGACCCTCATTTGAAACCACAAGTCTAGAGCATGACTACACACCTGTGAAACTTAGTCCAGGTTACATCTGTCTATGTGTGTTCACTAGTCTTGCTGCATACTGTATTTTAGTTCCTGCTCCCACACTTTGGTAATTTTTTGGCTTTGATGTATTTATTCTTTCCCCTCCTACAGTTATCATGACAGTTGTAAATGGTGTGGTCACTTCATGCTCTGATCTGGTCAAATCTCACAAGCAGGGGCAGATCAGGAAGTGGTGTAGTGCTGCATTTGCCAGCCTTCCTCCTCCCTGCCCTGGCTCTCCCTGGTTCTCCCAAGTGTTCCCTGCCAGCCTCAGAGAAGGCACAGGGAGGGGTGGGGGGGATCCCATTTGTGGCTGCCACTGTGAGCACCCAAACCCAGCACCCCAGCCAGTCACAAGTGGGGCAGCCGTGGCAGTGGGTGAGTCTCCCCTTCCAGCTCCCAGAGGTGTAAGTAGAGGGGAAAGGAGGGAAGAGAAGGGGGGAGATTCTTACCTGATTCAGAGACTTAAGAAGAGGTCCCAGCTGCTGCTGCTGCAACATGTTTGGTCTGTCCAGGCTGTGGGGGGTGGAGGAAATCTGAGGGGGGGGTCTTACAGCCTGCAGTGCTGGTCACCCTTTTTCAGAATCCTGGATCTGCCTATGCACACGAGTAAGGCAGATTTGGGCCAGTGTATGAACAAGAGCATGCCCTGGAAAACCCAGTAGGCTGCAGGACCCAGCTCAGTGAATGCAGTAGCAACTACCTTTCCTCAGAACTCCCCAGGATGGTGGTTGGTGTGAGGTTTGACAGTCCATCCTGTGCACAAAACAGGAAACAGGTTCTTGGAGTCTTCTGACATGTGCCAGTGTTTAGCGTCCCACTAAAATTCTGGGTTCAGCAACTGTGGGCAAGTGCTTTGTCACCATGTACACATGACAAACATTTTCTTTCTGTGGCTTAATAGTGTCACACAATGCATGTCCATAAGGTTTGGGGGTTTCAAATGAGTTTTTGCAACATTGCAGACTAAGCTATGTCCCCATATAGTTTAGTTTGCATTGTTGCTACCTGTAACATTGCAGCCTTTAATCTGACAGTTTACTCCCTGGCTATGGGAGAGGTGACTAGGTGTGCTGGCAGCCTGAGAAAGCAGCAGGGACGGTGCACAGGGTGCTGGAAACCCGGGTGGATTTGGGGAAGCTCAGGCTCAGTGGGCTTCTAGCACCCCATGCACTGTCCCTGCTGCCTTCTCTGGCCACTAGCACACCCAGCTGCCCTTCTGCTGCCTGCCTGTGTTGCCCCAGGGGCAAGCCAACCTGTTCCCAGCTGGTCCCAGGTGGTGGGCATAGTGCACAAGGTGCTAGAAGCCCCAGTAGGCTTGGGGAAGAGTTGAATCTGGCTGGGTACTGCCTCCAAGCTGGGGCACCAAGCACCCAGCCTGCTGGCAACCCACCCAGGGGGCGCTGCCACCACAGAGGGAAGGACCAGGGCTCCCCCGCAGCTCAGTTCAGGGGCTGCTTGGCCCATTGGTAGCTCGCACCCACCCCTGGCCACAGGCAGGCTTTGTCGGGGGAAAAAAAAACCTCAAAGCATTGGGCCCCTTGCTATAACAGTGACAGAAGCCCCTAAATTAAAATGGTGGGTTTCAATTAAAAATCTACTGTTTCAATTTAGGGTACACAGAATAAAACCCTGAGGCCTAAACCCCTGTCACATGTACAAGCACCCTACATTTTGCTGTCTGAAGCATATACTGGGTCTGGCATCCTACCCTCAATTTGCCATTGCATGGTGTGGCAGCTCTTATCACAGCATAGAACCATCTGCTTCCCCATCCAATATTGGACAAGAACTACAGTAAATGTGGACATGGGCTTCAGAGCCTCATTTTACCATCTATCTGACAGCTGCATCCCGAGGGGCATGCCCCTGAACCTGCCGAGATCTTACTAGAGGGGGTTTTGAAATGGATTCAGGGGTTCATTTTTACAGACAAGATGTTGGCACCAGCAAGGATTATAAATATGTGTATGGATACTACATATCGATCCAAGATCTCACAGTTCAACTCCCAGCCAAAAAATCACCATAACAAAAAAATCTCCAAACCCAATTATTTACAAAGCTTCTGTTAGCCAGGAGGCTGGTTTAAGCCTAATTGAAAGCGGAGGATATATAACCACTGCCCTTGATTCAGGATAAAATGTTCGAGACAACCAAGCTCCTTTATGGAACAGGTAGTTGAAATAATAGGAGCTACTGCCCAAAACATGCTGTACAGGACTGGTAGGAAACAGAATCAGGCTGCTGCAGGTGTCATTTGTGACCCTGAGATGAAGTGAAGGACTTGTCTACACTGGGAAGTTGTGTGGTGAAGCAAGCAAGGCTATAAATTTATACTCCCCTAGCTACTCAGTATTGCCTTTCTAGGGGCATGTCTATGCGAGACATTTACTGCACAACAGACTAATTAGTTGCACAGTAAATGCACGTCTACCTGTGCACTCCTATTGATTGAATCACGTGGAGTAAATTAGGAGGCAGGAGTAAATTAAATTAACTCTGCACTGGGATAGTACTTGTACTCCGCAGCAGCACATGTGTAGACACTGCCCTGACTGGCTAGGGCACAAAGGTGCTTCAGTGCTGGGGCTGCCTGTCAGCTAGCCCTACACTAAAGCACCCTCATGCCCCAGCCAGCCCCTTTGCAGCACATAGAGCTGAGTTGGAGCAGCCCTGGGCTGGTAGGTTAACCCATTGGGTCTGCTCCAATTCAACTCAATGTGTATCACTGCCAGACACACGTGCAAACAGCGTGCCTGGGAACAATAAACTCTGGAGCAATAAGCTCAAAGGCTAGGGACAGACATTCAAAAAGCCTGAGGCTGAATTGATTCAATCTTTGCAGGTTAGTCTAACCTGGCTAGGCTAAATCAGTTTGTAACCATACAGACATCCCAGACATGCAAGCACATGCCTGCAGTGGCTCAGGCTAGAAGCCGGGGGGTGCTAGAGCAGCTCTTCCTTCCCTTTCACAGGGCTGAGCTGAGGGAGGCATGGCCAGGCCCTTGTAGGATTAGGGAGGGGTTCCCCACCTCCTCATAACAGCATTTATCATCTCTGTTATCAATTTATTACCCCATCAGAAAACAAAACAGCCTCTCTGGTTAGTTCAAGCTCTTCTTAAACAAAGAAGGAAGAGAGGGACGTTACCAGCTGAGCTGTTGATTAACTCCAAAAAGCCCTAAATTGATGCTGCTGTCTGCCACAGCATGGACCATAGCCAGCATGTGGTCTGCTAGCTAATTCTGAGGTATCTGCATAAGGCAGGCGGGATGGGGGATCCCTGCTTAGCAGGGAGTGGTGAGGGGAGGTGGAGAGCAGGAGGAAGCCAGGCAGTTCTGCTCTGCCTGCAAGTCTCTGCTGGAGCTGCAGCCAGGGAGCAGAGGGGAGGGGCCAGCCCTGCTGTGGAACAGAGCCCCGCCCAGCCCAGAGAGCATGCTGGGATGCTGGGGGAGTCTGGTTTATCTTAAACCAGCAAGGGTCTGGGACAGAAATTAAACTAGTTTGACCCAAATCAGTTAAGTCGGATACTACATTCAACCAGGCTTATCTCAAGCCGTTTTCAGCCATTTTCAAACTGGTTTATGTGCACTGAACATCTGTTCTGTTACAGGTTGAAAGTGAATTAAGCTTCCCCTTACTAATTTCTCATGGGGAATTAATGCCAGGTAGCAAATGTGCTATGAATGCATACCCTCAATGACCTCACCATAATTCCCTTATGTAGGTGAGCCACAAGAGAAAGAGCATGCTATTGGGTTTAGTGTTAACTGGAAACGGGCTTGGAATTGTGGGCCAAGGGTCTTTAGCAATTTGATTCCTG
>NW_005842018.1:1886572-1906398 GCF_000455745.1 Alligator sinensis | reverse complement strand
TGTTAGGGAAACTGGACTTCGTGTATAGTCTCTGTAAATAATATGATTACATCAATAAAATGCTTGCCTCCCTCCTTAGTTTCTCATTTTCACAGAAGCAATCTGCAAGGCCTCAAGTTTTGGCCAATGACTCGGATCAAAAGAGGTAATGGTGGGGGTTTTTTTGCTTTTTTTTTTAGTTTTATTTTTTAGAGAATAGTGAATCTTGTCAAAAGCAGCGTATTGATTTCAAATATAAATGAAAGCTGTTGCTTTAAAATCAATTTAAGCAAGCATTTGTAGAGTTTCTGATATTTCACTATCCTAGTTTCCAGACTTTCAGTCACAAATACAGTGTTTTAGTTATATTGTTTGACATTTATAGATATGTTGTTTACAACTGTAACACTGACTTTAAAAACTTTTATCAGGAAATTTTCTTAGCTTTAGCTTCTTTTTTAATAGACAACATACTTAAAAAATAGAAACCCAAACCCCAAATTCTTAAAAACGTATTTTCCATTTCTTCCTTATACTACTATTCAAACTGCAAGTGATATGATGCAAATAATGTAAAAAGCTTATTATCTTTTATAGGCTCCAGTTCATCCAAGCCTTTCAATATGTGCTTAAAATTTAAGTTCTAAGTGCATCAGTAAATTCAGCACCTAAATTATTTGTTTGGTGGGACCAGATTTTGTTCCCTTCCTGAAGTGAGGGTAATCCTACCCTCTGTCATTTTAATTGGTTTGGTGTCTGCCTCTGTAACCTGCTTCCTAGTTCCCCACATAAAATCATAGAATTATAGCATCATAGAAAATTAGGTTTGGAGGGGACCTCAGGAGGTCATCTAGTCCAACCCCTATCTGTGAGACTATTCTTCTGTTTATATTTCCTTATCCATCTGGTGTTTTCCATCTTCCATAATTTCACCTTGAAACTTTCTCTTTTAACTTTACAAGTGACTCAGGAGGATTTCTTCAGTGCTGACTGTTAAGCATTGTTTCTCTGATACTGGCTTTATCTTCCAGGCATTAATATACCAGGAGCTTAGATTCCAGGCTAAAATACTTTGACCAGGTGTACACCAGGAGCATGTTAGTGGTATTTGCTATACAAGATACTCTGCCAGCAAAACTCCCCTAGGTGTGGATGCATCTTATACTAACAAAGCTGTACTACTGCTGTATAGGGTTTTTTTTTTCCCCTCCCAGTTCCCATCTCATCCCCCAACTAAATTAAGCTATATCAGGAATGGGGTCATTCTGATAGTAACACTGCACCCACACTAGTATCTCTGGCGGATATAGCTGTGTTGGTCACAAATCATACCTCATCACTCCCCTGATCAACCTAGCTATGCCACTATAAAATTTTGTAGAGTACTGCCTGGTCTTTATTTCCCAAATCGCCTTGATTGTAACTTTGCAAACAGAAGCATTCTGTTCTGTAGCATTTTTAGTATGCTGCCCTGCTGAAAAAAATTAGCCTGATTTTTTTCAATTCATGCAGCCCGTGCAGCATATATTTTTTCTGGATCAATACTCTGGATCTGGAGCCTGTGAATAATGCAGAAGCCTCAACTTTTGCAAGTGTTACTGCACTATTGTCCCCTTTTGTTTCAAGCAGGGCATGGAATCATTCCAACCAGACCTGTAGCTACCCGATACGAGTCTTGAGCTCCCTTGGGATGAACCTTAAACACTGACTTCCTGAATTACCATTTCAAGTGGTGGGTGCAATAGAACTGAGCGAGATATCATATTCCAGCGGCTGGCATTCACTGAAACATCTGCCTTGCCTGCATTGGGCTTCTTTATGTAATTGTGCACAGCTTCCAGCAAGTCATTTGAGAATATAAATTGAGTTTCTGCAAGCTGGAACCACCTGCTTCAGATGATTTTTTGGCAAGTTCTCTTACTTACCCTCAGTCCAAGATTGTTCTTATTTTTCCAGCTGCCAAACCCACCCAGTAGCTGCAGGTTGCAGTTATTGTCACATTTAAGTTTAACTACACACATAGGATGAAAATGTGTCCATGTTGAACTATGTACTATTTTATTCCTCTCTGCTTTCCATCAGGGCTTAAGTGATGCAGATGCCACGTGCTGTTTCCGTGCAGAGAGGATGCTTGCCTGTGCATCTTCCTTATCATTAGAACACAGGCCAGGCAAGCAGGAGACTGGTTCTCTTTCCACTTCTGCCATAGACTAGCTGTGGGACCTTGGGCAAGTCACTCAAAGCCACTTTTGAGTATGTGAGCATTGCTTTTTAGGTGCTTCCTTTCTTGGGTGCTCAACTTGAGAACACATAAAGGTTCCTGACATTCAGTCGTGCTATCTGAAATAAGTGGGAGCTTGGTAGTGAACAAAGTTTGTAGGTGATCAGCATCTCTATAAAAACCATTGGGTAGATTCATTATACAGGTCTATGCTGTTGAGGAAACAAGGCCCACTCTGCATATTTCAACCTTGGAAATGAAGCAGTAGGGGACACTCAGGGGATGCCCCTGGTCCTGTACTCCAAACCTGGGTTTCTGGGCTGCTAAAGAGTAGCAGTGTGGGATGCCTCCAAGATGCCCTCCCCACCTTATTTCTGGCTTAAATGGGTACAGAGTGGAAACTGGTGGGGATAATTTCCTCAGCAGCAAGACTGAGCATTAATATCTGCTGCTAGCAGGCACAGGTATATTATTTTCTTTCCATTTCAGGACTAAGGCTCAGAGTCTCAAAGGTGTTTATGTGCCTAAATAAGAGCTAAATACATGTTTTTGAGAATCTGGGACTAAGGTCTCATCCAGCTGCTGCTGCACTAAACTTTAGAAATGCCAAAATTCCCATTTCATCTAACTGTCAGGCTATCTTCTTTGGAGATGAGTAAGCTTTGGGAACTCTCCAAAAGTCACTAGGGTGTACCTGGTTTGCATAAAATGGAAGAGATTCAAACACACAGTTGCTTAATAGGGATAAGTGGCCCACAGAGATGATAGATCCCAGTATGAAGTAGTCCATCAAGCTGCTGTGATCCAGATGGAGATGCGGGGACTTGTTCGCCTCTGAAACATAACCCTGGACAACAAGGCCATTCTGAACTGCACTGTAGATCTCTGGTTTCTCCTAGGTATGCAGGCTGCAGCATGGCTACCTCTGACTGGCTCAAATTTGTCCCACTTTAGTGGCAACCAGAGAATATTCTTATCATACAGTAGTTCCATCAAACCCATGCCACATTGATCACTGGTCTGAGAATAGTACCCAGTGGAGGAGTACAAATATGGGTGGCCAGCACCAACATATCAAACATCCCTTTTGGCAATTGCCCCTGCTAGGAGCCACGTTTAAAGGCAGTCTCTCTTCAATTAAAAGCCAGAGGGATTCAGGGGGACAACATGCAGAAACTGCACTACACTGCCTCGTCTGTGGCTACAGCATAGAGAGAATACTTCAGTCTCCAAGGCCATCTACACCCTTCTACAGCACTTAAAAAACAACCAGCCACCCATGCCTGAAATATAAAAAGTCTTGCGAGTGCAGACAGACATAATAATTGAAACGTTTCCAAGTGAAATACACTTGGAAATGTTTCATAAAGGAAATGTTTTAGCCAGAGGGCACATGTACGCCCCTGTGCTGTTCCCAGCTGGAATGTTACAAAATGCTGCAGCCTTCTCTAGCATCAGCCAGCGGCCCTAGAGCACGCTGCAGCAACCTGCAGGGACAGAAGGTAGAAGGGAGAGGAGAGCAGAGAGGACAGGTAACAACCCCGGGTTAAAACGGGAATCTGACACTTGAGCTCCAATCCCCTCTACCTTGTCTCTCCCTCTCTCAGCTGAGCAGAGAAGTAGGGGGTATGGGGCTAGAGGGACCAGCTCCAGTGGTAGTGGGGCTCTAGGAGTCAGCAGGGGTGGTTGGAGGGGTAAGCCTAGCTCCATATCTGGAAGGGGTCCCAGAAGAAAGTGTAGGGGTCACACTGGGGACCTGGTGTGGGACCCAGCAGCTAGACAGCTGGCAGACTATTCTCCCCAATCTCCCTCCATCCTCCATTCACACACAACCAAAAGTGAAACACCCCCAAAGAGTATTTCCTGTAAAGAGGTGCCAATTTTGGAGCATTTCAGCCCCTTTTGAAACTTTGCAAAGGGTTGAACATTTTGTATGGCTGCCATTTGAATCGTTTCAGAGGTTTTTGAAACACCTTAATTGTTATGTCTGTCCACGTACTTTGCATCTCTAATCCATCGACATTTTTCCATTGCTGGACTCTATTACTCTTTCCTCCTCTGTTTCCAATCTGTTTGTATCTGGAACCCCTTTCACTCTGAACTTCCAAGTCCACTGTCTTATGATCAGTTGTAGGCTTGTTTTTGTCCAGGGTGGGACTCCACTTTCCTTTGGAGAACTAGACTATTCACAGGCCTGGTCCTGTTCAGCTACTCTTTGATCTTATTGCTGGAAGTGATGAATGAGGCCACAATCTCCGGATCCTGGTTGGGTCATTAGAGAAAAAACCCATCACCTCTTGATTTGAGAGCTGGGAGGGCTGATCAAGAATCACAGGGAGATTATAGCTGTGGGAACCCAGAGTGTCAGGAGGAGATAGCCACTTCCCAGAATATAGCTGTGTGCTGGGCCCATGCAGATCATATGCTGGGGATGTACAAGGGAAGAACTGGCAGCTTCTGAAAATGGCTTCAACCTCCCTTCTGCAAGGGAGCAACACTGCTTAAGTGGGTAGGAAGGGGAGGGTGACAGGGTCAGCACATCTCAGCAGTCCCACTGGCTTGGCACTGATGAGTGCCCAATGCTTCATTGGGTAGAGTATTCCCTACAATGCTGGGGACTCAGCATGCAGAAATCTTCATCGTTGTGGTTGGTCTGGAGCATGCCTCTCTCCTCTTATGTGCATTTGGCCCTGATTACAGATCTGCATGTTTTGGGCAAGGCAGGGCATAGACACTGCATACTTTGTGGCTCTGGAGATGTGCTTTTTTCGTGAAGGTTTCCTAGCAGTTGCACTCCCAGCAAGAAGTGATCCTACCATTTTCTCCCAAGTCAAATTAGAGTATCATGCAAAGTGGAAGAAATGTGGTGAATGGCACTGGGGTGGGGGGAAGCTATACATGTGACAAAAGCTCAAAATACTAATGAAAACAATATAATAGCAGGCTTGACCTTTTCCTGACTTTCTCCTCTAATTTGCTATTTGATAGCTGTTTGCACATTCGAGAAGCAAGGAGTCAGAAAAGCAGCAGAGAAAAACCAAGTGATACCTTTACAAGTGATGCTTCTATTAGGAACCAGGGGCTGAGAACGGAGGTGAGGAAACCACCCCAGGAAGGAGCTGCAATATTCTGTTGAAGGGCTAGCTTGTTCTGTATCTCTGGGGACTGGCTGCTTCTTTACATCCTAGTCTTCATGGATATTTAATTTGCTTAAGAGTAATGCAGCCTGAATATGCACCTCACATTAGCATGAGTTTCTGAAGTAACACAGCTGTTTTTTTCTGCAGAGCCCAAGCTCTGCAGGGATTGTGAGGGCTTTGACATGGCTTCTCACTTCTGTTCTTGCACATTTATGCATGGGATGTCAAAAGCAAACCCTGCTCTTGTGGATGCAAACTCCCCTGAGTATAGGAGTGTGGTGGGACTCAGTGTAGCATCCATGTTGTGATGCAGAGCCCCGATCCATGAGGACCCTCTGTGGCAGCATTCAGGGAGCCAGGAGCAGCATTCAGGGTCGATCCTGTGGTTACCCAAAGTTGGTGTGTCAGGTTATCCCAGTGTGTAGTGATTTGGAGGGGGATTTGGCAGATACTGAATACCCTGAGCTGAGGTCTTCTTCTTCTTTCCAACTTCTAAGCAGCCCAGCTACCCAGCCTGGAGAATTTGGCCCCAAACAGCTTTTCATCCTAGAAGTCAAGTTGCTACCTGCTGCTCTCACTCCTACACATTCAGATCTTTATAGCATGGCTTTCTGGAGAAGCTGCTTCCTCCCCTCTCTCCTCCAAGCGCATCAACATAATTATCATACTATTTAAACAAATTAAGCAACTCTAAGGAAATTCTCTAGCCAAAATCCTTCTCTACTCTGTCGAGAGTATGGCTAAGTACATACAGTCAAAAAGCCAGAGGCTGAATCAATTCAATCTTCACAGGTTAGTCTAAGCTGCGTAGATTGAACCAATAAGCAAGTGAACAGGCATTCATTTTTCATAGTTTCATAGTTTCAGGGTCGGAAGGGACCTAATAGATCTTCTAGCCCGACCCCCCGCCAGGGCGGGAGAACAACCCAAAAAACACAAACAAAACCACTCACCCTAAAAACAAAAACGGGACTCAAATGAGTCCAGCCAGGTAAGTATCCAGCCTCTTCTTAAAGATCCCCAGGGTAGGGGCCAGCACCACCTCCCTTGGAAGTTGGTTCCAGCTCCTAGCCGCCCTGACTGTGAAGTAGTTTTTTCGGATGTCCAATCTGTACCTCCTCTCCATCAACTTGTGCCCATTATTCCTTGTTATGCCAGCAGGGGCTAGGGGAAACAGCGTCTCCCCCAAACCCTTCTGGTTCCCCCTAGTGAGTTTATAGACGGTCACCAGGTCCCCCCTCAGCCTTCTCTTGTGGAGGCTGAATAGGTTCAAGTCCCGCAGTCTCTCACTGTAGGGTCTGCCCTGTTGTCCCCGGATCATGCGGGTGGCCCTCCTCTGGACCCTCTCCATGTTGTCCACATCCCTCCTGAAATGGGGCGCACAGAACTGGACACAATACTCCAGCTGCGGCCTGACCAGCGTCGCATAGAGGGGGAGGATCACCTCCCTGGCTCTACTCGAGATGCACCTGTGGATGCACGACAAGGTCCGGTTAGCCCTGCCAACCATGACCTCGCATTGTCGGCCCATGTTCATCTTGGAGTCAATAATGACACCAAGATCCCTTTCCGCCTCCGTGCTCTCAAGTAGGGAGCTCCCCATCGTATAAGTGTGCTGCTGGTTCCTACTACCCAAGTGCAGCACCCTGCACTTGTCCGTATTGAAACGCATCCTGTTCCTGTCTGCCCACCCCTGTAACCTATCCAGATCCTTCTGCAATCTCTCTCTCCCTGCTAGCGTGCTCACCTCCCCCCAAATTTTGGTGTCATCAGCGAATTTAAACAGGTTGCTCTCCACCCCAACATCAAGATCGCTGATGAAGAAATTGAACAGCGCAGGCCCCAGGACCGAGCCCTGGGGGACTCCACTACCCACCTCCCCCCAAGGGCATATGATAGGAATAATTTAGGGGTTTTGTCTATTGTAACTGATACAGTGAGACTTGTAATATTGCTTTTTTGGTTTAAAAATTAAGATAGAAATTGGTCAAAATAATTGTTTCCTCTCCCTCCAAAATATCAACTTGTTGTCACTACCCCAATCTAAAATACATTTTGAGTAAAACAAAACACCTGTTTTTGGGCAGGGGGAAGATGGAGGTAATTTTATTGGTTTTTGTGTTTCCAATGCAGCGCAAAATATTGAAGAAAGCCCTTTCCAGGAAGTAGTCAAAATGTTTTACAAAGCATTTATATATTCTATTCCTCCTTTCCTTCATTGAATCTTCCTTAATTCTATGTATTTTATTGATACCCCAACTTCCCCTTTCTCTGTCACTTTTCTGAAATAACAAAGCTATCCATCTCATTTATAACTAAAATCTGGATATCATCTTCAGCTTAGCTCCCCCTATCTCATATCTCAACTCAGAATATGCCTAAATCTTGGCGATGATATGTATACAGCATTTCTAAGACTTAGATTTTCCTTCTCATCCACTAAGGTGAAGTGGGCCTGGATGTGAGATTTGCATTGCAGTTTGATTCCCTCATTTCTCTTCCTCCTCTTTATTCACAATCTGCATTTAAAATAATGCAAATAATGCATAATAAAATGTCCCTTTGACTCCATCTAAAATGCTGCTTCAGTAGTAATATTTCTTCCTCAAGTTGCTTGAATCACATCACACTTAAAACTTTTATGGATCCTTTAGAATCGTAGAGAAGTAGGAACCGAAGGAACCTCCATAGATCATCTAGTCCAGTGGCTACCAACCAGTGGATCTCGATCCACCGGTAGATCTCGGAGCCTCTTGAGATAGATCTTAGAGCCTCTTGGAGTTGATCTAAGGCTGGGGTGGGGGGGCTGAGTGCCTATGTTCATGCACTCATGTGCCCCAGCCCAGCAGGTCAGTCCATCAGGGTGGGAAGGGGCAGGGGCTAGATTGTGGCCCCTGTGTGAGGGATAGTGTAGCAGAAGCAGGAGCAGGGTAAGTTGAGTGAGGCCCTGGCTGGGTGGGACTTACCTGCTGGGGAGGTGCACCCAAATAAATTTTACTCCCTCTGCCTCAATCTGAGCCCCCCTCCTTCCCTTCCCACAGACTTACCTGCTGGGTGGAGGGAGGGGAGTGGTGGCAGCAGCACATGTTAGATCTTGGGTTGCTTTTAAATGCCAAAGGTAATCTCCTACTTAAAAAGGTTGGAGACCACTAATTTATTCAACCCCCTGCCTGAGGCAATATTATCCCAGTCCAAATCCATTGTCTAACCTATTAGCAAAATCTTCACAGTCAACCCTGAGACAATCGCAAGACTGCAACCTAACTAGCCACAGGTAAAGCAGAGGGAACACAGCAACCAACATCCTGCTGTTAGAAAAGGTTGTTAAAATATACTCAAGGGGAGTGTCCAGAGGAGTGGGGACATGCACTGTGCAGCACTGAGCACCTGTCTACAGCTCTGTGCATGACACACACCACAGATGCAGGCATTCCCCACACTACTACATCACTGTTCAGGGTGAGAGGGGTTTGACCCTGGGAGATCCAGGAACCAAAAAACCCATACCTAAAAAGCAGGCCAGTTCATGTGGCGGTAGTGCTCACCACCCAAAACCAGTTCCTGGCTAGCTAGAGCCATGCTCCAGCTTCTGGCAAGGCTCGCTGCTACAGGATCACCATGGCTGTAGCTTCCAGAAGCCCTCAGGACCCCAAGTAAGGCTTCTGCAGCCATCGTTACTTACCTTTGCACCCCTTGCCCTGATGGCGTCTCCTCGTCTTCCTGCAGCCCCCTCCCCCAGCGAGTCTAGTTTAAAGCTCGCCGTACGAGATCAGCCAACCTGGAAGAGAAGATACGCTTGCCATACGTTCATTTTTGATCCCAGAAATGCAGCCAAATGCCTGCAGTGGCCCAAGCCAGAAGCCCGGGGCAGGGGGCACTGCAGCATGCCTCCCTGCTTGGCTGAAGCAGACAGCTGGACCAAGGCTAGCCCACCCACCCTGCAAGGTGGGGTTTGTGGAGAAGGTGCAAGGCATTCTGGAGGGCATCTGGGGCAGAAGTTCAATAAACAGATTTAACCTAAATAAGTTAAGTCTGATGGATGATCCATCCAGGTTTACCGGTTTCAGCCAATTTGAAAGTGGTTTATGTGCTCTGAACTTCTGTTGTGTTACAGATTTGAACCAGTTTTCAATTACTTATACCTGTTTATGTGCAATTTCTGTCCCTAGCCTAAAACAGCATGAGAATCCAATGGGTTTCATAGATTTCACAGACGTTAGGACTGGAAGGGACTTTGGAAGATCATTGAATCCAGCCCCCTCCCCCAGGGGCAGGAAGTCAGCTGAGGTCATAGGATCCCAGCAAGATAAACATCCAAATTTCTCTTGAAGGTGTTCAAAGTAGGTGCTTGAACCACCTCTGATGGCAGGCTATTCCAGGCTTTGGGGGCTCGGACAGTAAAGAAGTTCTTCCTTATGTCCAGCCTGAAACGTTCTTGCAGTTTATAACCATTCGACCTTGTCATTCCTTGGGGCGCTCTGGTGAACAAATGTTCCCCCAGATCTTGGTGAGCACCCCTGATAAACTTATAGGTGGCCATCAGATCACCCCTGAGCCTGCGCTTTTCTAGGCTGAAGAGTCCAATGGCTCTCAGCCTGTCATCGTAGGGTCTGCTTCCCTGACCTCTGATCATGCGCGTGGCTCTTCTCTGGATTCTCTTAAGCTTCTCCACATCCTTTTTGAATTGTGGAACCCAAAACTGGATGCAGTACTCCAGCTGCGGCCTCACCAAGGCTGAGTACAACAGGCGAATGAATTCCTGGGATTTGCTTGAGAAACATCTATGGATGCATGCCAGCATTTTGCTCGCTTTACTAGCAGCAGCATCACATTGAGGGCTCATGTTCATAAGGTTCATAAGGCTCAGGCTCTGAGGAAAGCAAGGATGTTGCCAAGAATGATCCTACCCTATGCCCAATTTTCTCTTTGCTGACTTGGGTGTGAGAGCTAGAGTAAGACTAAAGCCAGAAGAATCAGTCAGGGTGCAACTGGCATCAACATCCGGTTCTCTCTTTAACCAACTTTAATTTATATAGTCCAGTTTGTGGAGTCCAATCTTGCTCCCCTTACTATCCAGACAAGTAAAAGAATGTATATGGCCCCCATTATCACAGGATCACAAAGCACCTAATAGTCATTTAACACATTTATCCTCTAATACCGCTTTGAGCCAGGATTGTGCTGTTATCCCTGATACAGATGGGAACCCCAGACACGGAGAGATGCAGGCCAACTCTATGCACAACTTTTATACAGTTATGTCATTTAGGAGCATGAGGGTTTTTTTATATATATAATGGTACAAGTGCTGGTGTAGACGCAGTTATACTGGCATACTTATGCCTGGAAAAATTAATTCTCATACTGCACAGTATGATTAAAACCACATGACTTCTGTGTCTACACAAATCTTGCATGATATGCCAAAAGTCATGCTAGAAGTGTGTGGCAGAGGAGGGAACTGACCCCAGGTCTATCCCCGCCTTAGGCCCACAAACTACTGGTTTTCTTCAGCTATGGATCTGGGCCAAGGAAACTGCTCCAGGGGTAAGGCAAGTAGCATTTGATTATTTGGATTTGATCACGCGCTACACAGAGTCACCCTGCAATATCCAGGGTGTTTTCAGTTTCCCTGTAAAGTCTAAATTTCCAGGGTTTCATGGCCATGTGAGCTGAATATTATTAGAAGGAATGATAATATTTTAGAGGCTGTTCCCTTGTATATGCGGTGGTGTTACAATGAGTTACAAGCCAAGGCAGGCAGAGTTCAGGAGAGAAAATTGCTAATAAGTTCAGTCATTTTAGATATTGGAGGTAGCGTTGGTTCTAAAACTTCTGTCGTGTAAGCAAGAATCACCTCACCCACCCACACTTGCTAAATATTTAGTCATTTTTAACAAGTTAAACAAAGCCCTTTGATTGGATTTATGCTAATAGCTCTCCTGTAGGCATTTCTAATTCATTTACATTTCATTTTAAAATTGCCTGTGTACATTTCTGATGTGCACTAGCACCATTAGCAGATAAAAAGGAACAAGTAACAGGTCACAGACGCCACAAGATGGCAATAGTTGAAGAGCAATTTGTTTCAGGAAGAAGCTGTCTGGCTTCTCTAGCAAACCTGTGCTGTATTTAGAAGGGCACCACACCAGAAAGGTCTGTTTGTGCATTAACCTTAGCACTTACGTGGCATTTTCATTCGGCAAGCTCAAAGTAATTTCTAGAAGGGGTTTTCATTCCTCTTTTGCAGAGGAAGAAAAGAAAGAGAGAAAAGACAAGTCACTCACCCAAGGTCACTAGCAGAGCTAGAAACAGAATCCAGGTCTCTCGGTTCCTGGTCTTCTGTTTCATCCAACATACCCTGCTGCCAAATCTATGCAACCGTGGGTAACTTTGGGAGGAAAATAAACACTATAGAGCACGTAAGCAACAGGATCACTGTTGCTTCCCACAGGGGAGTTCTTCAGCGGGAGAATTACAGGTCCTATTCTGGTCATAAAAAACTCAACACACTTTCCCTGCAAAAAAACTCATTTGGTTTGGCTGCAAAGTGTGCCACTGAGCAGAGCTCCACTTTTCGGGACCCTAACGCCTGGCAAGTGAACAAACATTCACTTTTGATTCTGGAAATGCAGCCACATGTCTGCAGTGGCCCAGGCCAGAAGCTGGGGGGGCACTAGAGCATGCTTTCCTGCTTGGCTGGAGCAGACCGCTTGGCCCAAAATTAGCCTGCCCACCCCGCAAAGTGGGGTTTGCAGGGGAGGTGCAAAACATCCTGGGATTGGGGGACTGTGAGTTAACTTGAATCTGGAGGGCATCTGGGACAGAAGTTCAATAACTCGATTTAACCTAAATCAGTTAACCTATATCACCTACATCCATTCAGATTTATCTTAAACTGATTTTGGCCATTTTAAAAGTGGTTTGTGAGCACCACATTTCTGTTATGTTACAGATTTGAACTGGTTTCCAGTCACTTACAGGCTAGGGACAGAAGTTACATGTGAACTGGTTTAAGCGATCCGGTTTAACTGGTTTAAACCTGTAATGGAACATAAGTTCAGTGCACATAAACGAGTTTCAAAATGGCTGAAACTGGTTTAAGGTAAACCTGGTTGAATGTAGTATATCAGGCTTAACTGATTTGGGTCAAACTGGTTTATGGAACTTCTGTCCCAGACCCCTTTCTGAGTTAAGTTAAATCAGAGTCCCCCAACATCCCAGCATGCTTTTCAGCCCTGGGCTGGGCTGTGCTGTCTGCTCCAGGGAGCAGGTCTAGCCCCGCCCCTCTGCTCCCTAGCCAGAGCAGGGGTGGGGGCGTGGCCAGACACCACCCACATGGCCTTGGGGGGGGCAAAGGGGCACGGAGGGGGTTTATTCCCCCCTCCCTCCTCTCTCCCCCTGGGGACTGCAGCCAGGGTCTGCCTGGCCGAGGCAGAGCAGCCTCTGTTAGGATCCTCCTCCCCTCCCCACTCCAGCAGCAGGGGCAGGGGCATGGCCAGACTCCGAGCCCAGCTGGGGTCCCTGTGCCGGTGAAACAGAGGGGAGACAGGGGAGTTTAATCCTCCTCCCTGCCCCCTTCACCTGAGGCGCTGCCTGGGTTGGTGTCTGACCATGTCGGCCCCCCCCCCCGGGACAAGCCTGGCAAGGGCTGCTTCCCCCTCCAGGCACATCCCGGCTGGGGGCCCTGCCGGCCAGGTGCGGGTTTAAACTCCTCCCCAATCACACTTAGTGGCCTGCCGGGGCCTGGCCACCCCCTGCCCGCCCCTGGTCAGCTTCCCTCCAGCCTTGTGGTTGCTGTCGAAGGGAAGGGAGGGCTCAATCTAGCACCCCCCACCGGCTTCTGGCCTGAGCCACCACAGGCATGTGGCTGCATTTCCAGAATCAAAAGTGAATGGCTGTTCACATGCAAATAGGTTCAATCTATGCAGGTTAGACTAACCTGCAAAGATTGAATTGATTCAGGCTCAGGCTTTTTGAATAGCTGTATGTAGCCATACCAGTTTATATGTAATTTCTGTCCCTAGGCCAGATGTCTGAATGCATGTGTGGTCAGGGAACCCAAAACACCCTGTTACATCTATATTCTAGAATTTTCTCAGCTCTCCTAAAAACTTAATTGCATATAGCCATCATCCTACCGACAGCAGTGGCCAATATGTGACGCTTAACGTGGCGGCAAAAAAACAAAAAAAAAAAAGAAGGAAATCCAGATACCAAGTTTGGGGGATGCCTTCACAGCCCCCTAGGTGACCAAACAAAGCCCCCTAGCACAGGATGAATTAAGTATGACATAAATATAGTGCAATAAATAAAGCCCCTTGATCAGGATTGTGTTAATAATGTAGTTGGGAGCTTAGTATCCAGGCCATTTAAAGAGCCACGTGCCTCAGATCTTACTTGCTCAGTTGTTCATGAATATATGTTTTACTGAAATAAGTCCTGTTCCAAATAGGACCGTGTCTCAGCCCAGCAGAGGAGCTCACTGGCACCGTGCGGCCCAGCAGAGGAGCTCACTGGCACCGTGCGGCCCAGCAGAGGAGCTCACTGGCACCGTGCGGCCCAGCAGAGGAGCTCACTGGCACCTGCCACAAAGCACAGATAGGGCCAAGGTATTTATTCCATAGCAAATGGAGGCATTCCCAGAACTCCTTCTCCTTGGTTGAAGCAAATGACTTTGCTTATAAACAAAAGGTTCAGAGTGATTATATATTTATCTCCTCAATTCGAGTAATGCAATTCTTCCCTCGCTAGAGTCCTTGAGTCTCTACTCTGAGACTGTAGTGCTTTGTTGTCTGACTGGAACAATTGGTAACGTAATGGCTTGACTAGGAACCGTGAGCGGCTAGAGACAGGATTTTCAACCAGGAGCACAAGCAAAAGTTACTGGAAACTCAGTAAGAGTGCTCCCCAACTAGCAGTGATCCTCTGCAGGCCTCAGCCTCTCTCACAATAGGTCAGGCTAATTCTCAGGGAAAACCCCCGTTCAATGGGGGCCAAGGCTTCTTTGGAAGGCCAAGGTAGTTCAGGAAAAGGGGAATGCTGAGGAAAGAGGAAGAAATGAGGGCAGGGCAAACCATATGACATATGCTCACCCTCCCCTTGCTGCAACCTTGCAACATGCTTCTACTGCCGTGAGCAGCTCATGCAGATTTACTACCTCCCTACTCACGCCACAGCGTTTAACATAGCTGCTGCATCTGCAATTGTCCAGCCAGCATTGGGTCAGTTGTAAGTGGCACCAGTCCATGCCCCTGTGCTCACACACCACGTAACCTTCTGCCAAGCTGGAGGCAATAGGAGAGGAATCAAGAAAGAAGTTATGGAGGGATAAAAACTTAATGATGGGCTTAAGAAGCAAAGGGGGAGAGAGAAAAAAAGAGATGTAATGGCCAGTCCTCATTCTCTGGCCACTGGTTTGTCCTGGAG
The DNA here is from genome assembly GCF_000455745.1 of Alligator sinensis. Taxonomy (NCBI): domain Eukaryota; kingdom Metazoa; phylum Chordata; order Crocodylia; family Alligatoridae; genus Alligator; species Alligator sinensis. Next base: position 1,891,629 of record NW_005842018.1, on the reverse strand, counting down.
CCCCAAGGAGTCCAGGCAGGGACGAGCAGCCAGTGGGTCACATTGTTGCTGTTACAGGTGGCCTGGAGGAGTCCCCTTTTGAGCTGGGGCTGTGCAGTGCACTAACCACTAGATGAGACTGCTTCCCCAAGGGGCTTTTGAGATGTTAAATGAAAGATCTCCAGCAATCAATCACGCTCAATAAAGGGTAGATGAGTAGCGGTGCTCCAGCTCGTTGCTGTAATAGATATTAAATGCAAAATCTATGTTAATGCACTGAGGTTTGGCACAGTTTATGCTCATAAGGTTGTGCAGTCAGGAAGGTGATGCCCTTAGAGGCAGAGAAGTCAGGAAATGAAACAGTTCTCTTGGTGAGATTAACTTACCCAAATTGTACATCTGCATACAGTCATGTGCTTACTAATTGGACTGAACCCGTTTATCTTTATGCAGCGATGCATGTATCCTGTGGTTGGGATGGAGCTCTTCTGAGAGTCTTGAAGTCTAGTGCTTCCTTGAAGAACAGCTGTTCAGATGGTGTCCTGTACTGTGGGCCAGGGAGGACCACATCAAGACTATTACAAGTGAAAGTGAAGTCAGACTCTCAGCTGAGGTAAAGTGAACTCTGTGGAGCTACACTGATAAGCAACAGCTGAGGATCTGCGTCAACTTTTTAAACTGTCACCCCTGCAAACTGCGCCTTACCCAGCACATGCAGCACCAAGCCATAGCTGCTGCTCGAGCCTTGTAGAAATGCACTAAAAGCAGCAGGTGATGCTGCATCCATTACATCTCTGGGCAATCTGTTCCAGAGGCTTGTTGCCCTCAATGCAAAAAATACTGCACCTCATTTCTAGTCCAAATGTTCTAGCTACAGCTTCCAGCTATTGGTCTCACTAGGTGTGTCTATATGGTGCAAGACAGTGTTAGGCCAGAACTAGATCTACATATGCTAGCTTTGCAAATAGAAGGCATACAGATGCATCAGTATAGTACTGCATCCAGGGTATTAGGTGACTACTTAGATTAGGGACAGCACCTTGCTGATATGTCTATACTGCTTCCAGTTCTGAAGCTAACGCATGCTGGCATGGCTTAGGTATTTCTGCATGGCACTGTCTTGCACTGTGTGGATTGTATACCAGCTAGATGGTTTAAAGTGAACCTGGGGTATCTGCACAGCACTGCATTTTGCCCTGAAGTCATACCCATTACCTCTTTTTTCTAGATTGAGGAGCTGCCTATAGAGATCTCTTTCCCAAGATGATATTTATAGACCCTAATCAAATCACCTCTTCTTTTGGACAAGATAAATCAGTTGAGCTTCATAAATCTCTGCCCTGTCTCTCTCAAACAGCCAAGTTGTACAAGGAAAGGGGGAGAGAAGCAGATATGTTTAGTTTGGAGAGAGGGGACAGTAACAGCAGCTTTTTAGGCTGCCATGAAGAAGAGGGAGAACAGCTAACCGTTTTCCCTTGCTACAGAGGGCAAGACACGAGGCAATGGGTTTAAACTGCAGCAAAGCAGATTTGGATAAAATCTCAGGGAAAACATCCTTACTGTAAGATTAGTAGGACAGTGGAATAAGCTGTCCAGGTAAACCATGGAATCTGCTTCCTTAGAGGTTTTCAAGAGGCTGGATAAGCATCTGGAATGCAGGCAACCTGCCCTGGGAGTGAGCGTCAGGAGCTGAGGTCAGGAACTAGTTAGGAGTCAAATTAAGGTGAGGAAATGGAAAAATGGGCTGAAGAGTTATGGGTCAGCGACAGGGCCAGGAATCCCAAGTCTAGGTCAGGACTGGGGAGGGGGCAAGGTAAATGCAGAGACCACGGCAGAAGCTGAGGGCTGGGAGCACAGGAATTAGGACTGGAGCTGGGAGGTAAGGGAATGCAGGAAACAGGGCAGGAGCAGGAGGCAAATTCACAACTGCAGTGAGCAGGGCAGAGCTGCCAGCTCTGCTGGCACTGAGTAGCTGAGGTCCTCCGGGAGGATGGCCCTTATACCCTGAGGTCTGGCTTCCTGGAGCCAATCAGGTGTTCAGGCACAACTGGACCCAAACAGGTGGCTTGTGGCAGGCCTTGGGCTTGGTGTAAGCCGTGGGTAGGCAACGTTTTTGGCCGGAGTGCCGAAAAAATCACAACGTCTACCTTGTAAGGTGCCAGCATGTGAGGAAAACAAAACCAGGGTGAGGGGTATATGGCAGGATGTGCTGCATATTAATATAGTTAATAATTATAAATGTTGCTTTTTTTTAAACCATAAATACCAGGTTTTCTAAAAATTCTAAACCTGGTGACAATAAATAAAACGTCACGTACTATCTTTGTTGTTGTGTAATTTTTTTGTTAATCGTGTTGTGATGAGAGAGAGAGAGAGAAAAAAGAGAAAGAGACAAAAAGGGGAGAAAAAGAGAGAGGGGAAGAGGAAGAAAAAAGAGAGGAAAAAGGAGAGGAGAAAAAGAGAAAAAAGGAGAGAAGAGAGAGAGAGAACTAGATACGCACACATACACATGGATGGAGAACCAGACACACGTGCACATACACACGCGCAGAACCACCCACACGCAAACACAGAGAACCAGACACACACACACACAAACACACCCAGAACAAATGCATGCACATACACATGCCCAGGACCAGACACACGCGTGCCTGCATGCACACACAGACGCACACAGAACCAGACACATGCATGCAGACAGAAACACAGAACCAGACACACGGATGCACATGCACACACACAGACACAACCAGAGACACACACACACGTGTGTGTGTGTGTGTGTGTGTGTGTGTGTGTGTGTGTGGGACCGCATGGCTAGGCTGCTGGGCCGCAGGACAAAGTCCGATCTGACGATGCCCCAGGCCTGTTGAAGCTCCTGTGCTTTCCTGGGGAGCCAGCCCCCAGGCTGTGGTGTGGCATGCTGAGGCCCCGGCTCTGGTCCGTCCATAAGCCAGCTGCAGGGGCAGCACTGGCGGAGGCTTGGGGTGTCTATAGACAACCCAAAATTTGCCTTAGCCCCCGTGTAGCCAACCCTCCCAGCACTGCTGCCGCCCACCCACAAAGGTTGAGCCCACAAAGGTGTGATGCTCCTGGCAGGGGCAGCACCAGCCTCTTCCCAGTGGTGGGGCTGGGCTCAGAGTGGGCAGGAGCAGGGCAGGCTCAGTTACACAGGGCAGATGGGCAGCGGCGGTGCTGGGAGGGATGGAGCCCTGCACAGACCCCACCACTGGGAAGAGGCTGGTGCTGCCCCTGCTGTGGAGCCCCGGCATCAGGTCCCTACCACTGCTGGGTGCATATGTGCCTCAGAGCAGATGGTGTGGGAGGAGCTGGGATTGTGCTCCCTTAGGACCCTGCCCTGCTGTCCACTCTGAGGAACGCATACAGCCACCAGTGGTATGGAGCTGATGCCAGGGCTCTGGAGCCCGGTGCAGCTGTTTGCAGCCTCCCGGCTACAGCCGGCCCAGGCTCTGGGTAGCTGCTGGCTGCCATGAGGCCTGGGTTGCTTGCAGCAGGGCTTGCAGCCTCTCAGTCACCTTTGGGACCAGCCTGGCCTCCGTGGCTGACAGCAGCTGCCCAGAGCTGAGGCTGGCAATGGCGTGCCTAGCAAAATGGCCTCACATGCCATGCTCTGGCACATGTGCCAGGGGTTGCCGACATCTGATGTAAGCCATTAATGCTAATGATCATCATCAGCAACAAGGATTCTGCAGGCCAAACTATGGCTGAAGTTACACAGGGGCAGCCCCAGCTGTTTTCGGGTCACAGCTCCTGCAAAGCCAGGACTCACGTGAGTACTCCCACTGACCTGAGTGGAATAAAAAGTGCTTTAACTGCGTCAAACCTGGAACAACTGGCCCTGTTTTATTTCACTTATCAGGAGTGTGGTGCTTGTGCTTCTGTCGCCAAGCTAGGCCAGACAGGAAAAACATCCACAACTTAGGATAGCTCAGAACATTACGGAGCAAGCACAGAGAACTGCAAAGCAACATGTCACGTAACGTGCCATTAGAAAGTGGCTGCTTAGCCCAGAGGGGCATTTATGTTGCTGCATATTAGAATGTGCCTAGAATGGGAGCAATGACAAATGCTATGGTAACTGGAAGGTAAGAGGCTGATAAAGGTCCAGTCTACTGCATGATCTTACCTGTAGCCATTCTAATTGAGAGCAGAGAAATGCTGGGGTGTACTAGTTAGATTATATTAAATGCACACAGGCAAAACAGTTGGAGGTGTGATTATCTACCAACTGCCCTCTTGACACTGTGCTGTGAACCCAACCGTCTAATTCTTACTCACCGTGGTGAACATTTAATACCTGAATTAGAATTTGTGCCCATGAATAATCCAGTGGAAGGCAATGGCACGCTCACATGGGTAAGTACTTCTTAACAGAAGCACAGGATACACACTTAGGCTAAAGATGACTCTGAGCACATTCCAGTGATTCCCTAAAGAAAAATAAAGATACAGATATAAAAAACATGTGAACCGTCATCATTTACTCATCAGCTGCAGTAAACAAAGGCAGGCAATGCTGACGATTCTGTGTTAAAGTTTACTGTACTGTAATTTGACATTTGATTTGACTTTATTTACATCAAGAGAATAAAGACATCATTTATATCAAGAGGCTGTATTCAGACTCATACTGTGAATGCAGGCTCAATATATTTTCTCAGGTCAACAGGCCAGGTAATTTGGGGGGGGGTGCGGGGGGCAGTGAGGTTTCACCAGAAGTAAATTTGGACTGTCATGCCTGCTTCCTCTCAGGTCAATGTTCTTTTCCTAATGATGGCTGAGGTCTGATACACAAGTCTGTGGCAGGAGAGACTTTAACCTCTCTGGACAGTCCATCACTGACCTCCGAGTAGCTGTTCTTAGACAACAAAAGTTTAAAAATGAACATAAAATTGTGGAACAAGAAATCATCCACAGACTGGATTGTGTTAAGTATGGTCTAAACAGGGACTATGGATACTTATCCCATGTCCTGGATTAGCTTCTGTGATCCCCTTGGGTGGGTTTATTACTTCTTTGCCTCTCCCAACATTGCTCCCCCTCCCTCCTCTCCC
>NW_005842018.1:1818677-1886558 GCF_000455745.1 Alligator sinensis | reverse complement strand
TCCCTTCCCTGTCTTTTGTATTCACATCATTCTCTGTATTTGATACACTCTTCTGTGCACATCTTTTCACAGCATATGATGCGGTGAGCTCAGGCTCACAACAGCTTCTGCTACACATCTCTAATTTAGTTAGTCTGTAAGGTGCAAATCTATCCTAAAGCCTGAGACATCACTCCTGAGGAAGGCTGACCAAACCTTGCTTTGATGTACTTTGCCGTGTGTATTTCAAACCTGGCTTCTGCGATTGCTGCTATTGTCTTGCCTCATGTCAAGTATGGAAATCTCAAGCACGAGTAGTCCAAAAGCAAGAAAATCAAGCCCTTCCCTTCCAAGTGGAGAGGAATGAGAATCATCAGTCACAAATAGGCTTCAGGAGCCTGCATGCCTCTTCATTTTCTTCTTTGCTTAGAAATGCTCTCTTGTGATTACCTTCCACTCCTAAAAGAAGTGGCTACCACGAATGCAGTGAACCAGTGGCTTTCACCAAGGACATGCCTGCTGGTTCTGGTCTAGGCTTTGTAACTGGTGATCTCAGGTGCGGCAATAGCAAGAGACTGAACCAAGGAGATCCCATCCAACCCTTTGTTTCTATAACAAGCCTCTTTGCTATCTCCCTGCCACCACCACTGCTGGCTTGCTGCTCAGCTGTGTCTGTTCTAGCCCATGATGGAGCTATGGGCTGCTCTAAGCCCATGTTGAGAGGTGGTACGTTAAAGCAAATAGAACAGGTTAGAAGACATGGGGCAGTAGTTGGTACAGTTGAGATCTTGACATGGTAAAGGCTTGAATGAAACATTGAGAACCAGTAGAGCTCACATCCTACCCAACCTTACTGGTTTTAGTCAAGTGAAGCATGCACATATGTATTTGCAGGATCAGGCCCTAAAATACCTAATGCTATGGATGACATTATGGTAATAACCTAGTTTTTGCCTGTTAGGGATCATGGGTTCAGATATTACTAAGAAATCTCTTGTTTGCTGTTACATATGTAACATGTATCCCAAGTCTTTTTTTTTTTAATCCTATTGGGAATCTTTCACAGTGCCTCTTTGGTAATATCCACCAGTGACACACTCTATATTTCATTTCCTCCCCATCATCCTTTGTCACTGTTCCTGACTTGACTTTTTTGGATCTTCCATTGAATGCAATGTTTTCCCTCAATTGATTGGAGTCAGCCTCTTTTCTAACTCTGCTTCTAATAACAGTTTACTTTGATGTCTTAACGCTGGGTCCTCACTGCTTCTGTTTTCTTTGATCTTGCACAAACTTTGATGCATCCTTTCAAACTTTAGGGAATGAAGCTCAGAAATGTGCCCGTTTGTGGATCATAGAGTGCCAGCTCTTAATGTGTCTTCACAGCAGATGCAGAAATCTGGGTGAATGGTTGAGGTCCTGTTGTTGCAGGACTGGGTAAATCAGCATAACTCCACTGCTGACAGCGAGTGTCACCAGCTGTCACTCTGTTAAGGGCTTGACGCTTCACTTCCTTGCTCCTTGTTTCATAGGAACCTGAGAATTGCCATGCTGGGTCATAGCCAAGGTCCACTACCCCAGTATCCTCTCAGTAAGTCAGTCAGCATCTACAGACCCCTGTGCAAAATGGAAATAAGAATGGAAATAGGTCCAGATAGGAATACTATTATTTCCTATGTGCTCTGCACAGGTATCAGTGACTCAGAATGAAAGGCAGTAGAGAACTAGATCCTAAAATTGTTTTAGGGTTGAGTTTGACGTGAATGAACTGTTCCCTTTCTCCAAAATTCCTTTGTTAACAACAATAGACATACATAGTATCTTCTACAGATTCTCCGAGGGTGGTTACTAGTGGATGGCAAGTTTGTATACAGAGAGAGCATCTACACATGCCTTTAGGAAGTACTAAATGATGGCACAGTAACAGCCACTCCTGCGCTTTGTTGACAGCACACGATTATTTTTAGCTGCTACTTTGCGCTATAATGCGATAGGGAGGGAATGCATTGCTACAGTGACGTGGCTGCAGCAGCACGGTTTGTGCCTGCTGTCACTATGTTGCCGATGTAGTGTCTCATGTAGATGCGCCCAGAGAGATGTAGTTAGCTGCATTTGTCTGAAGTCAAGTAGAAGGCGGGGTAGATTTGCACTTTATAACTAAAGGACATAAAGAGAGACATAAAGAGAGAGAGATTTTGGTTAGAAGGTACAAATCTACCCTGCCTTCTACTTGATCTATATATGTAGCACAAGTTTTTGTGAATTGAAGCTCACTTCATCATATGCTTTGACTGGACATATAGAAAGCAGAGTATAAGGAAAGAGAAATTAAAATACAAAAGACAAGGGAGGAAGGGGGAGAGAAAAGAGGGGCGGGGGAGGCAGTAATGGGAGAGACAAGCAAACAAACCTTAAACCCATAGGAACAAAGGAGTCATCAGAGCTAGCCTAAGTAACGGAATAAAAATCCATAGTCCCTGTTTAAACCATGCTGAACACAATCCAGTCTGTGGATGGTGCATTGATGACATCTTCATTGTATGGATACACGGAAGTAACCTCTAGAGGAATTTCACTAGGACTTTAACTTCTTCCACCCATCCATCAAACTAACTGGAATACTCTACTCAACAAATTCATTTTTTAAACACTACCATGAAGGTTTGCAATCGCCACTACATTGTATGCAAAACCAACCAACTGCCACAGCTACCTTCACACCACTGTAAGCACACCATTAAATCCACTGTCTAGCCGAACTCTATGTTATAATTGTATCTGCTCTGAACCCACCAACTGAGATATATACCTTAAGGTGGAGCGGAGATTCCTACAATTACAATACAACCCCAAAACTATAGCCACTCAAATCAACAAAGCCAGACTCAGACCCTGCTCTGACCTGCTACAATACCAACCCCAGGACAAAGACAACAGAGTCCCTATCACCTACAACCCCTGGCTTAAACACCTTAGACTAGTGGCTTTCAGTCTGTGGTTCCTGGACACCTGGGGGTCCACAGACTGTCTAAGTGGTCCGCAAAAGATGACTATGATCAATCAAAAGTATGTGACAATTCAAAGGGATCCACACTTCCATTCTAAATTTCCAAAGGGGTCTGCACCTCCTTTCAAAATTTTGTAGGGGTTCGCAAATTAAAAAATGGTTGAAAACCACTGTCTTAGATATATCATTCATGATCTCCAACCTCTTCTGCAAAAGGATGATTGTCTCCAAGTAGTCATGGGGGACAAACCAGTCCTGGTTTATAGACAGCCCTGCAACCCCAAATGATACCTCTCAAGCAACATCCTACCCAACTCCCAGTCTCACTGAGGCACCAGGCCTGGCAGCAGACCCAAATGCCTTCTGTGCCCCAACATCAACATAGACCGCATCGTCACTGGACCAAATAACATGGATTATAACATCCAAGGTTCACTCACCTGCAATTCCACTAATGTCTTATACCCCATCACCTGCTTACAGTGTCCTTCTGCTATCTATATGGGACAGACTGGATGATCCCTGTGTTACAGAACGAATTAACACTACTCTGACACCAGCTGCAGGAAGACAGGCAAGCCTATGGCAGAACACCGTAACCTCCCTGGACACTCCATCACTGACCTGAGGGTGGCTGTTCTCAGGTTTGAATGGGAAATTGCAGGAAAAGACATCATCCACAGACTGGATGTATACATAATTTGGTTAGTCTATAAGGTGCAAATCTACCCTGCCTTCTTCAAGGCATGTATATATGTCTGCATGTGATCAGACTTCACTTGCCTACCAAGTTAGAGAGAGAGCAGTGACTTGTTTCAGGGCAGCAAGTGAACAAGGGACACCGTCTCACATGAAAGGGGAGAGTCTTTTTCCCACGTGTATATAAAGGGACAAGCATGGTGGAGCCATGGTCCCATGCTGGTCGTAACTGGAGCTCGTCTGCACTACAAAGAATAAAGAAGAAGAATAGCAATGGTATGTCAGGAGGCCTCTGCGTCCCTGTGTTGACTCAACTTGCTCAGCTATTTCATTCATACTATGTGAAACGCTCTGATCTCTTGCACTCTGGTCATAATGGTTTCCTGGTTTATTTAAGCATTTAGGGGATGAAATGAGTATCTGCCAGATTTCTGCTACAGCTATTAGATGTTCATTATCATCAGCAGAGAAGAGATGTTGGCCACTCCAGCTCTCACCAAGCTGCCAGAAGCCCGTCCCCTATACGAGCAGGGACTAGTGAAACTCTGGAGTTTGGGGACTGCTGGTAGAAATACACAGGGCCCTAAAGAGGCCGAGGAGGAGGCAAAGCCCTGGCTCCACCTTCCTACATACTAGCCAAGGGAGCTGGCTAGCTCCACCACCCAAACCGATAACAACCTCCTGGTGCTTCCCCTGGGGCAGGCTGACAGCCCCATTCCCTGCCCAGGGCGAAGTGGCACAGTGGCACCCTGGCAGGCAGTCACAACAACAGGGTGTCTTATCCTGCTCTTTCTTGCAGAGGTTTCCAAGGCCTGTATGAAACTGGAGTGACTGCTGAGGAAGGCAGTCATTTCAGGGAGATTTGCTATCATCCCCCTCCACTACAAACACCTTTTCTTCCAGTGACTTCCCAGGAGCTTAGATCTCATAGCACTTCTGTGCCTCAAAATAAATGATAGAAATAATTCTTACCACAACCCTGCCACAAAGGGATGTTGCTCTCTCTGGGGCTTCCTTTTAAAAGACACCATCGCCATCCAAACACCTTGGGAAAATGAAAGACTTTTACTGGGTGTCCTTAACAGGCAATGCTTCCTCTCCGGCAAGCACGGAGTCTGTGTATGAAAGAAAACTTTAGCAAGGGAAAAAGGAACATTGCTTTGATCTGGGAATACTCCACAGTAATAATGAATAATAAGAAAAGCCATCTCGCTAGGTTTCTGCACTGCTGGTCACCTCTGCCACTACCTAGTGTGGTGTCTCTGTCTACAGACTAGCCCAGCTCCACCAATGACAGCTCTGGCAGTGCTAAGGACTGTCTCTGCAGTGTCCCTCACTGCAATGCTGTCTCAGGCTCAGTTGCCTCCCTGCTGTCTCCTACTGTGCCATTGCCCCTGGCTGTAGTACCATCTAAGTGCCAGGCCCAGAGGCTCCTCCACCTACCCTCACCCTTACCGAGTAGACTTGATTAATTGACTGAGTCTGCTGGAGCGTGGTAATTACCGTGCTCCAGCAGACTCCAGTGTCACTTGTATCAGCGTCCCTGCACTGAAAACCAGCAGCAGGGGCACTTGTATCAGTGTCCCTGCTGCCATTTTTCAGCGGTGGGATGCCGATACGTGTGTTGCTCTGAGTGCTTTAACTAGAGCAGCTCTCGGAGCCGCTGGAATTACAAGTGCCTCCCCTCCCGCCGCCTCCTGGAGCACATGTATAAATGCCCAGTGTTTCACTTGTGCAGGACGTTTGCCTCTTGCTGTCTTGGCCTTAAGTCTCTTTGGTAGCGAGGCCAGAAATGTTAACTTCTCTTTTGAGGTGAAGTAGCCCCAGGGGCAACAATCCTAGTCCCTGTCCAGGGCAGAGTGAGGGGAGCCATCAATCATCCTTGTGGTCCCCTCACCGTACTGCCTGGGCACCTCTGGCTTTTTATGAGTTCCTCCTCCAAGCCCTCTGTGAGATAGGTACGTGCTGTTAAAGTCCTTTGGTTTGGGCCTGCTTATTTGGTGCCTAATGTAGCACCTGACACACTGTCAGGGCTCCAAGAGCATTAACAGCCGAGCCTTTTGTCACATGCCACAGGATGCTGGGGGGCAACCCCTTCTCACCAGGGTCAAAGCTGCCTTGGTGAATCTTTTGTGGGAATGAACACAGAGCTGCAATCTCCAGGGCTGTCAGTCTGGGTCCTCTCACATTAATATCCAGATTGACGCTTTTATCCTCATCTGGGATGTGTGAGGCCAGGGCAGGGGAAAGCAGCGTGAGCCCCGAGGAAGACCTGAGGAAGGTGTCTGTGCTGAATGGCACGAGATGCCCATTCCCCTCAGAGGCTAAGGAAGCGGGTTTCCTTGGAGGACTTCCCAGCTCCTGCTGGCCCACACTTCTGTAGGGGCAGCTGATCATGGGGCTCCTGCACATCTGTGCAGGACATCAGACCCTTCCACTAATCCCGAATCAGCACTTTGATTTGTGTTGGCGGTCCCTTCTGCATCAAGTTCATGCATGCATGTTGGGGTGGAGAAAAGTTACCTCCAGTGAAGTCCAGTGCCTCCTGAAGACCCCCCCAGCACTTGGGAAAGTTGTTTGCTTGGCAGCTCCAGGGATTAACAGCTGCTGTCGCTTCATAAAGACAGATAGCCCTGGCAAGAATACAGTGAGTTTCTCCCTGAACCTTACATGGAAGAAGACCACCGCTCAGTGAGACAGCGGGCCAGTTTCCTTGCTTAATTTGCCCCTGGCTCTTCCTGCTGTGACTATGAGCAACACCAGGTGTAGTGATGCTCTTGGGTACAGATGTTGGCTCCTGGGAGACATCCCAACCACTCACTCTACTTTCCACGGGCCACTTTTGTCACCACTGGCCTGAGCTAAATTGGATCTGGGACCTCACGGGTGAAGGGATCTGTATCTTACAGCCAATTCCCTGAGCCACCCAGTACCACGAATGCCAATACTCCAACGGGAAGGGGGAGGAGTTGCTTCTAGGGTCACCTGGCAATATGCTGCTCAGAGGGTAGCTGCGAAGAAAAAAAGAGGCCACCTTCTCTCCCCCTTCCTTTGAATCTGTCATGAAAACGGGAGTGTGAGGTTAGCTTTATGAGATGATCCCAGTTGTGCAAATTCATTAAGGTGAAGTTCCAATAGGACGAGTCACAGGGGAGGGCACAATGACCATTCAATGAAGCATTAAGCACCTCTCCAGAGGGCATTACAAAAGATTATGAACCAGTTTGGCAAGCAGTGGGCCTGAGATAAGGCCAAGAGCTTGCTACCTGCCAAACCAGTTTATAATCTCTGGTAATGCTCTCTCCAGAGGGTCTCATGGCTGCCATGTGCCATCAAAGAGCTGTTCTACATTTGCTCGGTGTTTTGGATTCCAGGTTTTTGCCCATCGTTCAGTCAGATGAGCCCAGCTCATTTATCTTCATTTCTGTACTCTGTTACTCCTCCACGATGCAGTCATTTTCTGTGCTGTGGATTTTGGCTGGAAGTCTGGGCCCAGCATCCAAGATATGAGCAGATGCATTTTTGCTCTTGTCAGGTTATATTCCTTTTTCTTACAGTAACTTCTACAGTGACAGTGCAGTTTTCTTCTTCTCTCTACCCTGAAACCCAGGAAGGCGATAATGACAGCCGGGCACTAAGCCTCTCAGCATTTTACTTTGGTCTTTTGTTCCAGAAGAGGACTTAGCATGGTGCAGTGACAACAGAGAGGAGGTGATTATTATTTGAAGACTGGCAGTGGGCTCAATGCGGGCACAGCTAAGAGAAGAGATGAATCCTGCCCTCAAGTAGGGTTACCATACATCTAGGTTTTTCCAGATGTGTCTTCTTTTTGGATCCTCTGATCTCCACCTGGGTGTTTTTTTTTAAATATGATCAAATATCCGGGATTTTGATCAGCTCAACTTCGAAGTTTTTCCTGGTACTTCCTGGCTGTCCTAGCAAGGAGCTGTTTGGGGTTGGTGGGGAGGGTGACTGGAGGCAGTGTTCGCACACATGTGGTTGGCATGCAGGCAGGCAGGATGGTGGGAGCAGCCCCAGCAGCTGGATGCAGGTAAGTCTGTGGGGGGCAGGGGTTGGAGAGCCAGGGCTTCGGGACTATCTGGAGGACTGGGGGGAGAGTGCATGCATGTGCATGTGTGCTTATGCATGCATGTGCGTGCATGCGCACGTGTGTGCATGCGCGCACGTGTGCGGACAGGTGCCTGCCAGCGCTGGAGGAAGCTGTCCGGGTGCTGGGGCTGCAGCAGTGCCTGCCCCTCCAGTAGAGGAAGGGATTGAGAGGTGCCCTTTGGGGCAGCAGGGAGCTGCATAGCCAGGCCGGTGCCTGTGCTCGCAGGGATGATACAGCTGGGAGATGCTGTGAGGCTGGAGGGAACAGGGGGCTGATGGCTGGGAGCTGAGCGCTGGTGGTGCCGTTGGGAGTGAGGGGCACTGGAGGGGGCAGGGGGAGACTGCGGGTCAGGAGTCCAGGGCACTAGCAGTGCCAGGGGGGCTGCGGGTTGGGAATGAGGGGCACCAGGATGGCCCAGGGCGAGTGGGGTACTGTGGTTTAGGAGTGAAGGGCATTGGTGGGGCTGGGGGGGCTGTGGTTTAGGAGTGAGGGGCAACAGAATGGGCAGGGGCAGGGCACTGGCATATCACTGCCCCTCCCCCCTCCATGTGACAGGTGTCCTCTTTTTGGAACTGGAAATATGGTAACCCTGCCTCAAGGATCACTCAACTGAAATGCAAGATTTTGGTCCCTGGTGAGGCGAGGAAAAGTCACATTATTCATGGTGTTGGTTTGGTAAAATTCCTCCTCCAGGACCCTGGCTAATGCAGATGACATGGTGTGTCATTACGCCATGCTCAGCTAGTACATTGGGGTGGTCCAGTCTGCAAGTTTCCCTTTCCAAAAATCCAGGTTAGCACTTTCCAAAGAACTTGGCGCTGGCCCCACTATACTCCTATTGCCCCCACTGGTAAAGCTCTCAGTGGCGGCATCTATATGAGATGCTGACTGCATAGTCATTACTGCATAGTTGTATAAACAAGTACTAAATGACCGGAGTTACTGTGCAGGTGCGCCGAGAAACAGCTTTTTTGTGACGCCGACTGAGCAGTAGCTTATGACTACTGTGCAGTAGTGATGCGTCACACTTCCTGCCACACGATGCTACTGCATCTTGTGTAGACGCAGCCAATGAGTTCAGGAGCTCAGGAAGCAAGGATTATTCTCTCCAGTGAGATTATGGATTCTTTCATGCAGCCAACCCACAGACCCAACAAGGCTGTCTGCTTAAGATAGACTAGCTAAATGCAAAAGTCGAGTAAGAAAGCAAATAGTTCCTACAGATCTTTGAAAAACCTAAACACCTGTGCTATGGTTTGTATTTCAGACCAGTAGCTCAGATCCTCAAAGGTGTTTTTAGGTGCTTAATGCCTATTGATCTTAATGGCAATTATGGACCTAAGTACACATGGATTCCTAAATTCCTTTGAGGATCTTGGCCCAAGCCCTCTGCATAGAAAGGAACCGTAATAGAAATACAAGTTTCTTTTCCAGATTTCTGAGCACTAATCAATTTTGCACTAGTCCTTGTTTGCAGTGGTCCATAATAACACGTCCGCAGAGAAAAAGTCAATGAAACTATTTCCTCCTTTTAAAGCACAGAATCAATGTTTACACAGCTGAGCTAAATTATTTATACATATAATGTTACAGGTTTCACATCAGTGGTTTTTATTAGCATTCAGCAGATAAGAAATCATACCTGACCTACTTGTAAAAAAAATAATCTGGGATCTCTCTCCAATGCTACAGCATACACTGGTGACAGGTGAAGGGGCTAATATAGTCTGTCACTTTCTAGCTACACGGAGAAAAATCCCTCAGTGAAACCATAAAAATCAGAGCCAGGCTATTGCTGAAGATGCTTCCAAGCCACCATTTAGTTGTTTTGGGAGCACTTAGCACAATTAAACTTTGTTTGAACAGATGTTTGGACACCAGGTCCCCACTGTGTCCATTGCTCGTGATAACCAGGGATAGAGTATAAAAAGCACTAGGTCCCCCTTGTTACAAGCTTCAAATTGGCTTGCTCAGGAGAGTTTCATGATGGAGGGGTGTGTGGGGGGGTGGGCAGTATCACCAACGGCCATCTGCTGATTGACAGTCTTACCTTTGTTCTGGTAAGCAAGTGATGCTCTTTCTTGCTAGGTCCAGGTCTATGGCAGCGATAACATCGCCACCAATTAATTCTCCTTTTTAATCTTTTCCTTGCATATATTTCACAGCACTCTCAAAAAGAAGGTAAATAGCTATCCACCTTGCAGAGAAAGGAAACTATGGATGCATCACTTTGTAGCTAATGGCAGAACTAGAGGCCAAATGAAAGTATTGCTGAACCCAAGGCAGGGATTTGTCCAAGAGACACTGCCATTTAATGTCAAACATGAAAAAAAAATCCTTGTCCAACATGCAATGGACACACTCAGGGAAATTTCTGAGTAACAATAACAAGAGTCATAATATTGCTCCCTCTCTAAAAATGTATACTATTTTCTTCTCCTGCCTTCAACCTTAGCTACTGTGCACCGGCAAGCTGCAGATCCCTAGTGCTCTAGCTTGGCTTCAACGCAGTTTTTCCTAATGTCTCCAAGGCTCAACCAGCTATTGCGTCTAAACCAATGTGTCAAAGGCACTTACACGTCAGATAGGTTTCTTTTTGTCTTGCAATTAATGCATTTTTTATAAAGCCCAGGCTCTGGTTTCCTTTCATGTTACAGGGAGGATATCCTTTTCCTGTTAAGCTGCAGAAGGATTTTTCCCCCAAAGCAATGATCTCTTGTGTCCTGTAAATAGGTTAGATGAACATATTATCTAAACGACCTGGCATTAGTCACTGAAGCTTTCATTGTAGCGCGTGTGGAGAAGCCAGTTACTTTGCCAGAGCTTATACAGCTGTTTCAACTGTGTGAAATGGCAGCCCTACAATAATATTTGCTATTTATTCTGCAGAAACACTGGACTGGAAGAGTCATCAAGTCCAGTTCCCTGTGATCTCAGGAGGCCGTGTAATAAAGCAAAGATAAGATGTGCTGTGGATTGGTTTTCGTTACCGTCACACTCGCACTTGTCATGTTTCTGTAAATGCATTTTTACATTCACCACCACAGATAATTTCATGTTGTCTTTTACTTTTAAAACTTAAAACCAAGCGAAATCACACCGAGATGATTTGAGAAGCACAGTGCATGGCCAGTCAGCAAAATTAATCCCATATTTGGTTGTTTGCAAGATTTGTTCTATCAGGGTGGATGAGCATTAATCGGTTGAAGTAGGAAACGCATTTGGAGCCAACGTTAGGTTTTTTTTTAAATCAGTTGGAGAAGAGGCCAATTGAGTTAATTATATGAATGTGCTACAACTAAAAGTGACTCAGCCGATGCATGTAGATGCACATAAATGTCTACCAAGTTTCACTACTCAATGCAGCCTCTGAGGTCTAGAACAGAATGACCAGCTGGACCTTTGCTAGCTACTGCTCCTTGGTGTTACTCATGTAAAATGGATAAGGTATGGTTGGTTGCTCCTCTGCTTCAACAGACCCTTGTAACTGACTGAGGAACATGTTTTTTGCAGGAAATATTTTCTAAGGCTAAACCACAGTGGATGTGGTGTGAGACAGCAAGTTACCAAGGCATATGTGGTGCAGCTACTTTACCATATGAATGCTGGTTTGTCCTTCCTCTGTGGTGTTTCCATAGAAGCGGAGCTTAACCTTTTACGTGAAGATTATTAAAGCACCTAATTCAATTAAAATTAGACTTCAAGCATATCAGTACTTACTGCTCAAGAGTTATTATGAGATTTGATATCGCCATTGTTCCGATTGGCAGGCAGAATAGTTCAAATCTCAAGCAGTCGGGAAAATCTTTTTGTTGGGGTAACTTACAGCAGAACCCCCCCCAAAAAAAAACCTTGTGAAAGAGAAGTGGCATTTGCATAGGAGTGTTAGAATATGAATTAGAACCTTTTTGTTAACAGGTAACCCTATCTGAAATAGGCGTCAAGTACACAACACAGAAATACGCAGGGTCAATTAATGTTATTTATTGTGGGTTTTTCTTTTCTGAACTGACAAAGAGGGTTTCCCAGAGATCCGTAACACGACACAATGTTATACACCATTTCACAACTAGTCCCTTGTTGTTTTATTAAGAACATAGTCATTTAAAAATATCTAAATATTTACATATTAATAAAACATATATACAGAAGATTGAGACGTTTTACCTAAATATGGAATGATTTTTCTCTCTAATAAACCCTATAAAAAAGATTTCCGAAGAAAGTCTGAACAGTAGTCACAGTAAGTAAACACAAATGCAATCTCAAAATTTACAAAATGCTGATTCTGCCGTGTTAGCATTCTGCTCTGGACTGGACCAACTCGCCGCATGGACCTTGCGGCTCCCTGCCACCCTCCTTGGAGCACAGGGATTACAAGGCATAGGGGAAGCGGCCACACCAGCCTTTGAAGGAAATGCTCTTTTAAGGTCTGCAGTGCACATTCAATATATTCCACAGTTTTACAGAGAACATTGTTGCCTTTAACAATACATTTTTAAATAGGCAGGGAATGCTTGACGGTCTCATTTTCAAAAGGTGCCGAGAGAACCTGCAGCTCCTGAAGGCTTCAGTGTTATTTGTGGGCATTCAGGATGTCTGACGCTCAGGCCTGTTTGTCAATGAATGTTCAGAAGAAATAGTTCCTTGAGAGAAGCCGCCAAAAAGACTTAAAATATTTTGGAAAAAAAAAAATTCCCACTTCCTGTAATAGCACTTTAGTTAAAAACACCCATAAAAAGGCCAAATGGTTTCAAGGAGAAAGCTTCATGATAGGCCTCAAATATATGAAGGAAAAGAAAATAGTAGCAAAAGCTTCAGCAATCTGTCTGCTGAGTTCCAGGAAATGCATTGTCTTAGTTAATTGGCCAGGGATCAATATATTCTGCCAGGTAAGAGCCTTCCTATAGTTTTCCCCCTATCTTTTTTAAAGTGAATTTAGTGCTAGTGAAAGATGGAGAGTTATAGGCTGCCCTGAGGGCGACATGAGCTATTGCCTCCTCCCTCACCTGAAGGAACCACTTCTCTCTCTGAGAGGGTAGTTCAATCTCTGGCTTGATTCACTCATCCTAACTGCTGAGACTGTCAACAGAGTGCCAATCTGGATGGAGGTTTTCGTAGGTGGCCTCTGGTCTGCAAGAGCTGTGGTTCTCAAACCATGGTCTGTGACCCAGCAGAGGGTGGTGGTCCCTGTCCTGGTGGTCTGCAAAATAAAACATTTTGAGATCCTTACAGTGAGGGATTTGGAGAGGCTGGGGGAAGGTGGAGAGAGAAGGGTCTTCTGAAATAGTCTGCAAAATGAAAACGCTTGGCAAGCTGCCTCACTCGGATCTGGGCTTGGGAGTGTCACAAATGCCTTGTAAATATCACCACAGTAGGAAATGGACGTTATCAGCTTGCACTCTGCTTTCACCTCCACGTGGCTACATTCATTAAGTGCCTCCTATGCTAGACGGTATACGACTGGAAGTTTTTACCATTTTTCTTCAGAGAAATAGCACTCAAAATTGAAAAGTGGGTCTTCAGAACCAAAAGGACTAACCAATTTGCCTAACCAAGCATTTCTATTAGCTTTCTTGACCCATGAAGAAGAGAGATGCCATCATAACTCCCTTGGGTGGGAAGAGAGTCATCCATCTGTGTTCTTTAGCTTCTGTATAATTTAAGATGAAATATGCTCAGCATGCATACAATCATGGAGGAAAATCAAAGGCAAGGGAATTCATCCAGCAGCAGTGGATACCACACTAGTTAGGAAATATACTTGATACTGAGCAACTCATTTCTAGTTAAGATGCAAAAAAATTAAAAAAAAAAAAAATCTTGAAACAATTTGGTGCCTTTATTGTTCCATGTCACGTAGCAAGTATGTGAAACAACTCGGACTTGAAGAGAGAACAGCACAGGACATCCACACCTCGCAGCAGACTGAAACGCTCACACCAATCTTGCAGGAACGCCATTCAAACTGAAGGATGTTTGTGTCTGCTAATGAAACACTGACGTAGGAAGTAAAATTTAAGCAGAAAAGTCTGCTTTTGTGTCTACCAGGTTATCTGTTGGGGTCTCAAAAATGTTACCTGAAGAAAGAGAGGATTAAAAGAAATTAGAGGGCGGGGGAGAAAAAAAGAACCAACGGAATTAGTTCAGTCATTTCCCAAAATTGTGTTAGAAATTAATCTAGTTGAGTTAGGAGTTAAAGGCTCAAACACATTATCTATGGGGCTGGAAAAGTGCTGGTGTGCATGTTTAGGTGGCCATTGTTGGGTATCACTTAGAGCAGTTTAGTTGTCTAAAAAGCAAATAAAAAGAGCCTATTATATAGAGAGTTTTTGAATAAAGGTCTGGATAGCAAAATGCAGAACACATGAATTCAGAGGCAAACAGCTGCATTAGAATATCGTACAAACTGCACTACAATGCTTGCTGCTTTGAAGTTACACAGTTCTAAAGAGGGGAACAAAGCACCGCATGAATTTTAAGCCTACAATATGTACTTTGGGCCGTCCTTTGGAAAACTTGAAAAATCCCGTTACTCTAAATGCATATATGGCAGAATAAAAACCAAAGATAAGTTGTACGATTATATCCCATCTTTTTTTAAACCACTTTAAGAATTTTTTTCCCCAAACAGAACAATGGAAGATGGACAGAAGAATTACAACTATAGAAGTAAGAACACAGGGCACACAGAAGACAGACATCAATCAGTGTAAGAGGCAAATACAACCAGATGAAAAGGGAAGACTAGTACAATCATGCACTGAAAGGATAAAGATTTATATTACAATAAAGGATTTATATTTAAGGTTTGGAAGAGGGGGTTTTTTTTTTTTTTAGGTATCATTTTCTTCGTATTGTATTCGGAAAGAAAAGGAGGCAACCCATATAGAATTGGCATATTGCTGTTTCCTTATCATCTGTTTCTTTACCAAGAGGAGATTGTTCTCATCTTTTCACAAAGCCGTATCACTCCAGGACCCATGGACTGGGATTTTGCTGTTCTGTTCCCCTTAGTGGTCTCAAATTCTTTCACATCCTAAAATTCACCCTACTTTGAGGAGCTATGCAAACACTTCAGCACTGCTTAAGCCCAAAACCCAGGGCTCAGGGTTTAAGGAAGACCCTCTAGTGGTCCTGTCTTGTATACATCCTTAGCATGTAATATTTAAGCTGAAGATACACAAATTCTGCTTATGGGACTGGAATGAATTTGTTTCTGCATTGGGTGTACCAGGAAAAGGCTTTATTCTTCACAAAATCCAGCTGTTCAATGTAAACTGTATGCCAAGGTGAGAAGCCTTCCGTCATGACTGCCATTTCCCCCAAGTACTAAAAAAAAAGTCTGAAGGAGAGCCACATCCACTTAGCTCAGTGTTTAACCAGCATCTCTGAATCTTCTGAGTCTAATCAGTGTCACTGAAATACAGTACCAACCACCGCAACTGGCTGCTCCACACTAATTAGCTGGGGCTGCTAGTCCTTTCTCACTATAGGTCTAGCTAGTATGAGTTTTTGCAAAGCCTAAGATAGATGGTTGCTTGAGTATTTTCTCTGGGACTTTAATGGACAAAGTTTGAAATAACAGCAAAATTTTGATCGGTTTAATTTCAACAGATGCAATTCTTCCAGCTCAGTTTAATGGCCCCATAACTAATTACATTTTATAAACCCAAAGAGCATAATTAACATCAAAGTGGCTTTCAAGCTGTGGCATGGGTCTGCGCTCTTAAACAGTGAAACAGCAGAATATTCATTTTCTTGGTTTCAGGATTTAAACTTAATGAAAACAATAAAATCTCTGGATGCTGCCTTAGTGGTACAGAGTCCAGGATCAGTCATGGCCCGCAGCTGTCTGTGTACTGAAATTCCTCACTCTGCATCCCCAAAATAACCAGATTTCTGCTATAGATACGTTATTGGATAACATATAATCTCTATATCGCTATCTCTATATATATTGATAGAGATATATAGCTATATAGATAAATCTATCTATCCATCTATATATATGTTGCTAGGCACACAGAATGACTTGAGAGAGATTTGTCTTTACAGACACATTAAAGATATCGGAGATTTCCATTTTTACAATAACACTTTCCATTAGTTGACCATTGTTCTGGACTTGTATGTGTTTTAACTTGGTTCAATTCTTGAATACCAAAGTTACACGCACACTCTATATACACACCATAAAGAAACCAAGCAGCACTCCATCTTTGTTTCCCATGACAGCTCCTGCAAAACTCCCTTCAGGGAATCCCAATCGACATGGCCAAAGGTTTTTTCCTACATTAAGGAGCACTTACATATTAGTGTTGTCATTGTTTTGGATTTACTATTTGTCTTAAGAGAACTCCTAGAGATCCCAAAAGAGACCAAGACCCCAATGTACCAGGGACCCCACTGTAGTAGGAGAGAGATTCTTTCCTAATGCTCTTGCAATCTAAAAAGGGACAAGATTACACCAAAGTCTCTTCTTGAATGATCTGCCACTTACATCCTTGAGTGAAACCAGTCATGGGAAGAAGAGATCTAATCCGTAGGTAAAGACTGTTGTAAAAGTTATTTTTCATCTGCCTTAAAAGAATCCCTGATGGAAGACATCTGTGTTTTGGCTCTTTTCTATAAAACTGCTGTCATTACACTGCCTGTATATCACTTAAAAATTATTTGCTCCAAAGAATTGTGTAATATTAGCTATCAGTACATTCTATAAAGGGGTGCCTGTATGTACATAACAATGGGTGTGAATCAAATGCTTGGCTTAATGTCTGGGCAGTTCATTTCCCCCCTCAAAACTGAACAATAAAATGAATATTGAATGTTTTTACCTCCTCATCCTTTCAAAGGCAACAGGGTGAAATATACACCACAAGATGAATAGTAAAACTGAGAAATGTGTGCATGCATATGTTGAACGGTGCATGCACACATCCAAAAACATGGGCTAGAAGGTTTATATAAAAGAGGAGAGGACTCCCCAGCCAGACGTGCCATCTCCTCACATCATATTCATTTTTAGCAAGACCATCAAGTGAGAAGTAGACACTAATGCAATAACTCTGGGCCTGACTACAAATCCAAGAACGATGATAACACTGCATGACATTACCAACATTTATTAGGGTTCCCTCATCACCAGAATTGCTTCCATCCCTGATAAAGGCAACAAACAGGATGTCACTTGGAAGAGACCTCTGAGTCCAGAGTTTCCTGCATCTATCATTACGATAGCACCACGAAACATTCAGCTGCTTGCCAAAAAAACAGCACAGCAACTCCTGTCACAGTTTGTTCCCAGCCCCCACTGGGCCAAAGCCAGAACAAGACTGTAGCTGCCTGTCCTTGCAACTGCTTCCCTGGTCCTACTCCTTAGTAACTGCACGTGCTCCAACATCAAGATTTCAATCAACACGGCTCCACCGCTGTCAGCTGGTGCACCAATCCGTAACATTACAGCAACGATGACACATGAAGTCCCTTTTGTAAGAGGGGCTGAGAGGATATGGGACAAATGCCACTCTCATGACCACTGAGCATGTGAGGGTGCCACCGCAGTACCATGGGGAGTTGCAGCCACAGTACTGCCGAGTTGTCATATACAGGCTACCAGTCAATGGCCCATACTTGGTCCACAACTGTTTTACATATAATCTCTAATTAATCCTTTAATTCAGTAACATTCATTATATTGGATTGGTCCGAGGGGAAAAAAATCATCAACCCAAAAGCCTGAGTATTTGATGATTCAAGATTTCCCTTCACTTTTCTTGGCTCTAGCAATATTAAGCTACATCGTGGTAAAATTCTAAGTCGTAAATAAATCATGAGCAGGGATCTGGATTTTTTGTTTGCTGCAGCAAAATGCAGATTTTGTCTTTTAAAGGAGAAAAACCTGGGAAACCGCGGGTTTCTCTTTGCAGGCTGCCACAGTTCCAGCCTGCAAGGGGCTGCCTGGGGCTGGGGGGAGCAGGATGCAGGGGGCGCCACGTGAATATGCACACACATACATGCACGTGGCAGCCACGCAGCAGGGTGATCAGCTCCCTTGGCTCCCTCCAGGTAAGTCTATGGTGAGGGGACCCACAGATGCATATACCCCACCACAGATTTCTGCACCCACTACAGGGCATGGGGCTGCAGCCTGGCTGGACCAGCTCCAGGCAGGAGCTGCCTTTGCAGCCCAGTGGGTGGGACCCAGAACAAGAGAGAACGCTGGGCTGCCATGGTCAGGCACCCCCTGCCCCCCTGGCAGCAGCGGGGGCACAACTCTGCACTGCTGCCATGCCTCACTTCAGTGGCTACAGCAGCATGGCACTCCCTCCTGCACCATGTCTTATCCATTGGGCCAGCCACGCTACAGACCCATGCCCTACCGCAGGCACAGAAATCTAGGGAGGCACATGTACCCCCCTGACATGTCGGTCAGCAGCGAAGGGCACCAGCAGGGCCAGGGGGCTGCAGGTTGGGAGTGAGGGGCTCCAACAGAGCTGGAGAGGGCGGGGGAGAGAATTTTGGATTTTTAAACAGAGAAAACCAGGACTCCTGACCATGACATGTGTAGTCAAGAATTAACAGGGAAAAAAAAAAAGCTAGGGATGTTGGATGCCCAAATAATGAGATCCCAAACTGAACAGAATGGCCACGTTTTCAGGGGACTGGTGGCTCAGTGCTGTCTAGCAATCTGGCTCTTGCAACACAGTTCAAGTTTTACCTTCAAAATCATGAGAAAATCTTGGCCTACTTACTTGCATTTCAGCATATGGAAATCACCTTCATTTTCTAGCCTAAATCCTGGTATCTCATTGCTGTTTGCCATTAAAGAACTGTTACGCTTTGAGTTGGGGGAGGCTGAGTTTCCTCAAGGAGAGGGGTAAAGCAATCTTTACATATCAGATAAAGGGCTTTGCAATCCTTTTGTAAACCCAAGATATGCTAGTTGATAGTACACCTACGCACAATTGAAAAAAAAAAAAAAGTACAATGCAAATTGCTATGCCTGTCCTTGCAACTAATTGTGTGAAGCATATTGACAATGCACAGAAAATACTGTGTATGAGCACAAGTCTCTATCTGGAGTCAGACAGGTCACCCTCTGGCCTGCCTAGCTCAGCTGTTACTCTGAAAACTGAGGTTTTATGAATATGAAATACAGAGAAAAATTGTGAGATTCTGGGACATGGTATATCTAATGTGAAAATTATCTTTTTTTTTCCCTCTGAGTGTATGTAGGGCATTCAAAACTCAGCTAGCTGGGCCCAGCATGCAATTACCACACAGTGTATGCCATACCAGGATTATTGAAAATGGCTTCTGTGCCATAAATAAATAAATAAAAATATTGCAAGCTGATAAAAATTTTAATGCATTTTACCTGTTTGTAGTAGAGAAATGTCCGGTTTCTCATCACAGTCAGTTGCCTCAGCTGATTACAAATATAAGCAAGAAATCTCATTATTTTTGCTGAATATTGGAATACGATTAAAAAGTGCATTGTAAAATGATTTTGCATTTTCTATCTACTTTCCTCAGTGGCAATTTGCTGGCATCGAGTTAAATAGTTACTGTTTGAAGAAAAAGGTCATATAATAAAAATGCAAACTTAGGGAAGGGAGTTTGGGTATTAATATGTAGTGGTGTCGGGCAATACACTACTCCCCTGGAAAACCCAGAAAGTCCTGCTGATACAGGAAGCTGACAATCAAGTTGTAAATTTGACATAAGAAATGCCATTTATCAGCTCCAATACAGAGTTACAAATACCGTAATACATCTAAAGGCGCAGGGGTAAGCAGTTAGAGGGATTTACAAAAGCACCAGCCTTGAATAAAGCATCTAATGGCTATTAGGTGCACGATTCACTCAAATGCTCACTTATCTATACCTTTAGGCACCTTAAAGACCAGATTTAAGGCGGCATTTAGGTGCTGAAACATGCATTCAGACACCTCATGGGATTTTCAAAAGCACCCAAGTGAGTTAGGAAACAACCTAACTCTTGTTAGATGCCTAACTCACTGCTCTCATAAATCTCACTAGGTGCTCAGCTGCATCTTTGGGTACTTAAATATATTTCTAAATCTGACTCTTAGCAGTTGGTTTATGTCCCAAAGCATGAAGATTAAGAAGGTTGATTGAAATCTCACTACTGTCAATAACTTTTTCCAGTAACAGCAGCAGTGTATTTTTATTCCATCTAATGTACCTATGGATGATCTTGTTATCTCTATAATCCCTAAATCTTACTTGAACCTGTCTAAGATTTTAGCATCTATTGGAAATAAGTGTCACAGTAACAATGTGTTGTAGGAAAAAAACTAGTTTCTTTTATCAGCATTGCATTTGTTGCCTTTCAGATTCAGTGAACACTTCCTTGTTGAGGCAAGAGAGATAGTTAGCCATGTTACAGTCCACTTCAGAGCACCTGAGGAAGTAGGCTGCTGCCTGCAAAACCTTGTGACTCTCCGAACCAGTTAATCTCTAAGGTGCCACCCTGCTCTGCCTTCTGTCTTATTATTAGGAAGCAAATAAGAGCTTCAAATTACCTTCTTTGTGCTATTATGCTGCATGCCATCCCTTATTTTATTTTATATGTACATATACATTTTGTTTATATATAAGCCAATATACATCAGTGTATTATATGCATCTAAAATATAAACATTTTACTTTTATAAACATACATTATACTTTTTTATTTATATTTAGAGACTATCATGATCATAAAGGAACAGAAAATTCCCATTAGGTTGGGCCCTGACTTTGTAGGCAAAGCAATATGGACTGGGAAACTGAATTCAGCTAATGCTTTTAATTGGGCCCCTTGCGTTGATCACCTTTCTCAGGGCCCCGAGTGCAGGGATTTCTCGCTGTTGTGTGTGTAAGCCGACTCTCCTGTCCCACTTCTTGTCAGAATGTGGAGCTCCAGAGCAGAAACAAATGGTGCTCAGTCAAAACAGTTCAGCTGAGAAAAAGTCCTATCATTTGGGAGGCAGGGATGACTCAATACATGGGTAATAGGATACGCAGCTTTTTATCTCTAGGCTACTAGTTCAAATCCAGGCTCAACTGGCAGTAATGGAAAGTCATTACTACTTGGTGAGCGAGGTAGGAGATAAAGCTGTGAAATGAATAGGTTCATGGAAACCCTGGTGACAAACCTGGCTGGTATAATAATCCAGCCCAGTTCCTAGGGGACAAGTGCCCAGGTTACAAACAAAATAAGGAGCACATTTCCTGAGTGGTATCTTTGCTGGAAGTCTCGGCGATGACACTTGCACCAACAACTGAGATTAGCAGACCCTTTCATTCTCTACTCGTGGACACCCCAAGCTGAAACCAATGCCAACTGTAGGATGGGAGGGCAGAGGGAAATGGACAGTACCACTGCTGTACACATTTGGTAGCCAAAGAAAGGACTTGAATCTCCAGTTACCAAGGTCATTAAGTATTACTTTTCATAGATACATATATTGTAAGGGGCTGGAAGGGACCTCGCAAGATCATTGGGTCCAGCTCCCTGCACCAGGCAGGAAAGACAACTGGGGTCTGGTGACCCCAGCAAGATGACCATCCAGTCTCCTCTTGAGGGTAGGTGATTGCACCACCTCTGGAGGGAGCTTATTCCAGTTTGGATATCCTGGCTGAAGAAGTTTTTCCTAACGTTAAGCCTGAAATGGTCTTCCAGGACTTCGTGGCCATTACTCCTGGTTTTCCTCAAGGGTGCCCTGGTGAACCGTTGTTTGCCGAGCCCTTGATGTAGTCCCCTGATATAGCGGTAAGCTGCTACCAGGTCCCCTCTCAGCCCTCTCTTTTCCAGGCTGAAGAGTCCCAAGTCCCTCAGCCTTTCCTTGTATGGCTTGCCATGCAAGTCTCTGATCATACGGGTGGCCCTTCTCTGTCTTTTTAAAATCAGGACCCTCTCAGAATTGCCCCAAGATGGCAGATTTCAGTGGAGTCCATAGACGATGTCTCAGATCATCTAAGTCGGGGCTGCATATCCAGCCAAGGTCAAGCTCACAAACTACAAGACGCCCAGACCGTCCGTACGATGAGGCAGCTCATCATCTTTCCACATTCCATTCCAGACAGGAAAGCATGGTCTGCCTCCAATGACGCGCCCATATGACTGTCGGCCAAATCTAACTTGTCTTGACTTCAATGGGCCAACTTGCATGACAAGACTAGCAAGAATCATTTCTATTGTGGGAATTCTGAAGCTCTTTTGTATCCTCTGCTTAGAAAGTATTTGGCAACTCTTGTAAACAGTCCTCCAGCCATTTCCTTCAGACTTTTTCCGTTCGAGCTCACTTTACTTCTTCTCAACAGGCATACTTGGTAAATGTGCAGCTTCTGTTTTGCTGCTTGGACAGAACCACATGTGCACGCAGAGCTGGAGACGTCAGTAGAGAATCCATTTTTGTGCTGCTCTCTCTGTTTCCCTTAAATCAAGGCGAGATGCTGCCCAGAAACAATATGCTCCTGGTCCTCCCATCCCATGCGCTATCTTACCTTCTGCTGCTAACACACTAATCTGAATCTGCTCTCTTGCAAGACACAGCTGCCTTGCGCATGAATTACTCTATGAAGAAAGGACTGTGGAAATTAGAGGGCTAAGGAAGAGGACTAAAATGCACAGAAACAGAAGGGGGAAAACACCCCAAGAAACAAAGAGAAGATGGGGTGAAGGGTGAAGGATGGAGTAATTTCAACACTAGGGCGGGAGCAAAGGAACATTCCAGGAAGGATTTAGGAGATTTTCTCTCCCCACCCTCAGTATTTTCCATTATAATGAGATGTTTATTTTAAACAATGGTACAATGATGCAACAACTCTCATCCTGTCACACGACTACTAAAAGCCAATCGGATCTGAAAAGCTGGAGCACAATTCATAGGACTGCTGTATTTTCCTTGATTATGCATGGCATTCAAATGCTTTCAAGTTATGTACAGCATAATCAGTTGTCATGAAGAGCTTACTCCCTTTGTGCTTTTGAAGCGGTAGTCAGACTGTACCTGCATCCCTACCCTGGCCTTAAGCAACAAGCTGCCACTCAAGAACCAGGGCTCGCTTCTTCAAGGCATGAAAAGGAAAAGAGGGCTTTTTAGTGCTTGAATTATTCGTGGCACCTGCCCCAAGATATATTATGGGAAATGAAGTGGAATATTTAGAAGGAGAACAGTTTGGCTACAGAGATGATGGCAACAGCTAATATCTTGTTGAGATTAGCCCTCTTTTGATCCATATGCCAGTGGCTGGTCTCTATCAGATACCTACTCAGATTCATCTTTGTAGCATAGAGAAACCTCACCGTGGGGAGTTGTTCCTATTCAGAGCAGCAGTAGATTACAATACAATGGACAGGGCTATTGATACTGCTCGAATAGGGGAGCATACGATGCATTTGCTTTTCCCTCAACTTCATTTCCCTCTTTCCTTGGCCACACAGCAGCTGTGGTCTCAGCTAATGCATTTTGGAGAAGACAGAGTTGGCAATGGGATGCTGTGTCCCAGAGCACCCAGCACACATGGGTTTGGCTTTTTTTGTGGCTGTCCTGATTATGTGGCCTGGGACCAATTGCTAAGGCTGAAGACTATCATCATTCTATTTAATTTTAATTATAACATCTGTTTGTAACGTTAACCTCACAGGCCTTCTTCCCTTTGTGACAGCCAACTTGTGAAATTTTGAAAGACTGAACAAGGCCAATAAAAATTTAATGGTAGTGACAGCTTTATTCTCAGATCTAACAAATGAAAACAAAAAACAAACCCCAAGTCTCAGATCTAAGGCAATAATCTAAAATGAACTGAGAAAAAACCAAAAGTGTAATAAAAATATTTCTAGTTAGGAAGAAATATTGTAGCTGCTACAAAACAAGTGCAATTCTATTTGGATTAGGATAACAACCTTTCAAAACCAACACAGGGGAATGATTTTCTAGATAGCAGGGTTTGTTTTTTTTAAAAGGGGGGTTGTTGATTAGCTTTTCCCATCAGAGGCTGCTCTGTACCTCATTCTAGGAGATGAGCCAAATATGATAAATAAGGTGGCAGCTGGACAGCATCTACGATCTACTGATCATAATATTTAATTTGCAAATACACACTAGGGTAAGGACTAAAGAAAGCAGCACAAAAAGCAGATCCGCCCAATCCATTTGCTGGAATTTTTGGAAACTGGGACTACTACAGAAGATTAGGGGAATACAGTTGGGTTTACATCATTAGACTATCAAATAATGTTTTGGAGGATTCACTGCAGAAGCTTACTTGTGAACGTAGCCTATCACTGTGTGGACATAGCTGTCTACCCTGGTTTGAAAAAGCCAGAAAGGAGGTAGACTCAACAACTCAAGGGGTTACTAGCAGAATCTAGTGCCATATTATATATGTACACACACACATTGACAATTGACAATCCCTTGCAATCAAAGAAGATTGTCTTCCATGGTTGCTTTATCTGTGGGTCTGAAGATGGCTGACAAGGCCAATCTGGGATCAACAGACTTGGCTGCAATGGGCACATGTTTCCGTGCAGGGTGGGTGGCTGCGATTCTTGATTTGGTTGGCAAGATGCTGTTTCTGCTGCTCCCGCTCTCCTGCCTCCTGTTGTCGTCGTAAGGTTTCAAAGTACCGAAGTCCTTGCAGTGGACTCTTCCTCCATTTGGGGCAGTCCTGGGTGCCGGTCTTAGACAAGCTGATGTCAATGTTGCATTTTTTTAAAGTTGGCCTTGAGGATATCCTTGAAGTGCTTTCTCTGCCCTCCTCTTGAATATATACCTTGACTGAGCTTGGAGAATAAAACTTGCTTCAGGAGTCTGGAATCAGACATCTGGATAACTTGGCCGGCCCAGCAAAGTTGGTATCAGATGATCAATCATCACCTCGATGCTCATGGTGTTTGCCTGCAAGAGGATGCTAATGTGGGTGCATGTCTTCCCACTGGTTCAAAGGATCTTCCCACAGGCAAAATTGATGGTACTTCTCCAGAAACTTGAGGTGTCTCCTGTATGTTGTCCACATCTCAGCTCTGTACAATGGAGATCCATACAGTGGAGATCACGACTGTTTGATAAACCATAAGCTTGGTTTTGGATCTGTTGTATTATTTCAAACACCTGTTTCCTCAGGCATCTGAAAGGTGTACTTGCACTTTTCAGGAAATGTTGGATTTCTTTATCGATGCCAGCCTTCTGCGAGAGACGGCTTCTGAGGTACAGGAAATACTCAATGTTCTCCAGAGTCTCACCATAAATCTGAATTACAATAAATATGAATCTGATGGAGCTGGGGCCTGCTCATTAAGAGCTTGTTGATGGAAGATGTTGGTCTTCTGGATGTTAAGCATCAGACCCATTTTCTTGTATGCCTCGGTAAAGACGCTGACGATTGCCTGAAGGTCTGCTTTACCCCTTGTGGAGCAGCAATTCAAATCCAATTCAGTAACCACTAAAAAAACTCCTTGATGGTCTTTATCTAGGCAAGATTTTTAGTTACATTTCTGCACCAACTGATTTTGTTAAATCAATGAAACCCACTACAGTGGAGATATTTTTATTGGTTTAACTGAGCCTTAAATCAGTTCAGTTTAAGACATTTAACAAACAGGATCCCCAGGCACCCTGGGCTGGATCCATAGAAGGACCTGCATCCTTAAATCCAAACTGCTGTTCCTGTAAACCCCTGCTAATGATAAGGAAGCCTACATTTCAGGCAGTAAATGTAGCTGCATGCAGAGAATGAAAGGTATGAACAAACAGTAGCAGGGTACAAGGGAACTGGGACTTGCTGCTGGTTCACTGCTTCATGGCAACCATCTGTATCTCTGCTCTTACCCCTTTTCACTTTAGCAAGTGAAAACCAAACTGTGGTCATTCATTCCTCAATAAAATAAGATGAGGCAACTAAGATTTAGCTTCCACTTACCGTAAGGTTAGGAGAAGGCACGCAGCACAGCTGACACAGTAAGGCTAGAAACAGACGTCAGCTCATGTTACATTTGCGCTGCCATGAAAATTATGGCAGGACAAATGGTGAGCAAGTAGACATCCCTACCCTTTGTTGTGCCATGTCAGAGGCTGCAACAGAAGGTAGTGTAAAATAGTGCCGCTTTGTTGCGGCAGATGCCTGTTGGCTCTCTGGTGGGAGAGTGTCGGGAGCCTGGAGCTGCCTGCCCTCTCCAACCGCCCCAGGCAGGTGCTTTAGGAGCTCCAGGGGTCCGACCCTGGGAATTCCTGTGCAGGACTGGGTTCCTCAAGCCCTGGGACACTGGCCCAGCTTTCTGTGCTTAGAGATGCATCCCAGGGAATCTCAGGTTGCCTCTCTGTAAGTGGAGAAATCAGGAATCGCCACTTACAGAGACCTGCCCTGGGATCTCCAAGGGCACATCTCTGTAGGGAGAGAAAGCCCATGTGTATCCAAGAATAGAGGCATGGGATCCAGGGTCTCCCTCACCCCCATCATCTCCATGCTAGGACCTGCATGGATCCATGCCTCCATGTTGGGACCCACACCAGGTTTTGTGCCAATCTGTGCTTCACGTGGAAGCACACATCCTGGCACAGAGGTGCAGAGTGGCACAGGACCTTCTCCAGCAAATGCTCTAAGCTAGAGGATATTATTGTGCAGAAGGGAACACCTTTCATCTCTCTTGTTTAAACTGTTCTGCTTTGTTATGGAATAAATAAGCATTCATTGGACCACAGAGAGGGGATATTTGCCCTGTTCCTTGCTGAGACACAGGATGTATCAGCTTGTGCAGAACTCCTTTCTACTGCGGCTAGACTGCTTTGGGTACCTGATGTAGCCCAGGTACCTTTGCAGTATGCAGTGCATACTCCTAGTGCGGGATGGTAGGGGCACTTCCTTGGGAGACAGATGTGATTTAAAGCTCCTTCCGGAAGTGGAGGCATTTGAAGCCTGGCCTCTAACATCCCACAAGTGCTCTAACCAGGAAGTCTTGTTTATACTGCAGGGGCTATATATCTTGGCCAGGATGGACCTAAGCATGCCTTGCTCACCTATGGATACTCCATGTCCAAAAGTATGCCAGTCAGGCCACTCCAAGCTCATCTTCAGCAACCACTCTTAAGCATGCTATAGACTAAAGGCTTGACAGAAGTCTCAGAGCACACCCCGATCAGCTTCTCCAGTGAACTTCTTGGTTTAGAGTGTGTTTGAAGATGGAAGTGGATGTGGGGTGCTCAGGTCCAACCTGGCCTGGACATGTCCTCATCCCAAAGTAGATAATTCCTGAGCTATTGCATGAAAATGAGGAAGGGCACCACCTACGCCTTCCCATCTTTTGCAAGACCTGACTTAATCACCTCATTCCTGGAGAGGATTCATAGCTAGGAACAGGAAGGACAGGGTGTAAGTCATACCTCACTCCTCTGCATTTTCTACTCACTAACTTAGAGAGCCTCGTATTCAGTTTTTGTGGATTCTACTCTTAGGATCCTAACTCTTCCCACACAACGCATGGGAAGCTGCTTTTGTGCTCGACTTAGGGGTGTGGAGTTGATGAGGTGACAGGTTGCCTAACAGTTAGGTGCAACCAAGGTGAGTAGTGACACTTAGGTCCTTTTGCAGATCTACTCCCTGATATTTAGACCCAATCTACACAGTTTAAGTACCAATTCAAATCTTTCATCTTAGAGCTATGATTCTATTCCAGTTAAATCCGTACAAGTCCCTAAGCTGCACATGGGCTAGTATTTAGTGGTCTATATAAATTGTGGTTAGACACCAATTTTGGTGGGTTGGTTGTGGCATAAACAGCAAATTTCATGGACATTTCATAGATGTCCTCCAGCAGCCCCACCCCCTGGTGCTGAGGCCCTGGTGGGTTGAAGGGACAAGGGGGCAGCCAACATCTTTTCTGCTGCCCTTTGTGCCACCCTGTCAACTGGTGCCTTCCACTCTGGGCAGGCTGAAAGGCTGGGCCACAGAGGCAGTGAGGACTCTGGACTCCCACTGGGGAGTAGTATTTTATTTTTTTTAAGCTTTTTTCACTGATTTCATGGACAATCCCGGATTTCACAGTTTCCGTGAAATCTCCGAACCCATAATTGAAGTAGACCCCTAATAAAATTAAAAGGGTGCCTTATGCCAGCTATTACTCATTCTTGTACATTTATACTAGAAGAATTACAGGGCTGTATTGTTCTAACTATACCTATTTCTAAGCCATTTGAGTGAAGCCACTACAAAAGAGCAGGTAAAACAAGCTTACGTTGATTTAAGAGCATTTATGCACAAAGTTGCATTAATTTACCTACATCAGTTTAAAGCTATGCCTTTAGTTAAATTGGTTCAACTAAGTGCTTAGACCAGATCTCAACAGAGGTTCACATGATAATAGATTCTGCCACTATCAGAATCTATTGCCTTTTGTACCCAGTTACAGACAAAAAGCTGCACTGTCCCTTAGGACATCCAACTGGAAGAGACTTCTTGACTCATCAAGTCCAGTCACCTGCATCTTGAGATGACCCCTCCAGCATGAGGAAGGCTTGTACTAACACCTGTGGCTCCCTTGTACTATTTAAGTTACGAATTTCAGTCTCCATGCCCATCAAGCAGGTGTCAGAAGCACCACTTTCACCATGTTAATTGTATAGAGAATTAGTTTCAAGAAAAGAAAGCAGCATTTTTACAGCTGAAAAAAAAATAGTAACATGCCACAGCCTCGCTTTGAGTTCTCTTTTGTAATATATTATGCAAGAAAGATCATTACATAGTTTTATGGTGACATCGTAACTGGTGTGAAGTAAATAATAGGGAACAAAGCAACTAGACACAGGGGAAAAATCCCAGCATTACTGAAATCAGTGGGAGTTTTGCCACTGTCCTGGAACAGGGCCTGGACTTCCCAGAGAAAACCTAGCCCCCTTCTCAGTTCTCCCTGAATCAACTTCAATGACTTCACCTTTGTTAATTCAGTGATTCCTCTTGATTTACAAAGCCAGGCCTGATCTTCATGCAGTTTTTTATCTTAGAACTAGTATGTGTCATTTGGGGTGTGTTTTTATACAAACAGTACAGCCTGAAGCACGAATGCAGTTGTACTGGTATGAATGTGCTCTATATCAGGGTGAAGTTACATGTTACACTTAGACCATACTAAATCGGTGGAACATTAAGTGGTGTTAAAGTTGAATGTGCTGTGAGCAGTTGCAGGCTAAGGGTTAATGCTGTTCCTTGCCTGCACAGCTCTGACTTGTCACTAGGGGGTTGGTGAGCAGGGCTGTGGCTAGAAGCAATGCATCGTGGGATGCTGTAGGACTGTAAATTGCTTGTTTTATCCCCATAGAGCAGACTGAAGTTACCCTAATGAGCTAGGTACCCCGAGTTACACCACTTCAAGTGAAGGTTAGCTTCCAGATGCTCAGAGAGCACTTAGTACAAGTTAACAAGCTTTAATCTGCAGATGCTCATATTTTAGGTGCCCCCATTATGGTCTAAGTGCAACTTGTAAAGTCAACCTCAGTAAGAATGTATTAGTTTGAAACAATATGAAATAAAGATTTTTTTACTGCAATATCAGTAGCATGAACTATTTAGAAAATGGGACTGTAGAGTCCCTATGTATTTCTTTCCGTTGCCCAACCACATGCTGACTGGATGGGTTTACTTCTCTGGAAGGGCAGAGATGCATGCTGTAATTCCTGACATACAACACGCTTGCCCCTTCCCTCCCCCAGTCAGGCCTGCCCCCAAACTGGGGATGTATATTTTAAGGGGGAAGCTGTTTTTCTTCACTGAAAAAGCAGCACATCAGGCAACACTGTGCGTGCCATGAAACTGCTAAGATGGCCACCACTTGTCTCCGCTCAGCAAACTGAAATAAGTCTTGTGTCAACCCTGACAGCTATAGCTATTGGCTGAGCAGTGTAGCTTGTGTCAAAAGCAGCCAAAGAGCTACTAGCGGTATCTTGATGATGCCGGTTATGTTGAAACAACACTTTATTTAAAGGAACTTATATAAAGAACAGTAAATAAGTAACAGTATTGTTCTGCCCTTTGCAAGGGTCTGGAACTTAACCTTGTGTGACAAAGTAAGTCCTCCTGGGAACAGTGTCTCCAGGATGACTTACTCTATGCGAGTCAACCATGACCCTGGACAACACTTTTCCTCCCTACATTTTGCTTTCTAAAAACAAAGTTTGAGTTTCATCTGGGGGCGTGTTATATGTGAGAACATATGGTACCATGCTCAATTTCATTCCTCTCTATTAGAAGGCGTATTATTGCTAAGGCTGAGATGCAGCCTTCTCTAGTTAGATTTTCCAATACTGAGGAAAGTGCAGAAACGGGAGTGGCTGCTGCAAGCCCTTTGGTAGAAGCAAAAGTGTGAAGGCAGCAATATAATTGCAGCTTTACTGTGAGATGTTATTTACCATCTTAGCAGGCATCCAGGAAAGCAACCGAAGGAGGCTGCAAGACTAAGCTAAGTTGCCCTGGGTCAGGAGAGTTCTCTCTCCGCGGTCATCAAATGGTGTCCTGCAGATCTCCCAAAAATATCTAAGTTACTCTCTTGCTCCATGGCATCTCTTCATGTCCTCAAAGCCCAACACCTCATTACCAGTCTGACCAGAACGGCTGCATAGCTTTTCAAAGCCTCTGTCAAGGGCAGGATGGAGCTCTGCACTTGGCAAGGCTACAACAACCTGATAGGAATCGCTACAAAGATCTGGTCTCTCCCCATTCAAGAAAACCCTCGGACAGGCAGAGTTAGCTGGGGTTCTATGGAGCTCTCCCCCCCACTTTTTTTTTTTTTAGACAGGGATTATTTTACGCTACTGAACAATCTGTGTGATAGGAAAGGACCCTAACTTTTGGAGAGTGATGTCAAAGCCTAAGCAAGTGTTTCTGCCAGCCCTCTGGACTGAGAACACTGGTTTGGTGCTGCTTGGAGCCAGCAAACTGGCACCATTTGTTCGTTCCCCATGGTCCATCACGCACCCTTTAGCCAGACAGGCTTTTAGCCTTTGGAATGCTCTGTGGAATTTGTTGTTTAAATGGCTATGTAATTATTAAAGAATAACTCCAATTTGGCTCAGAAACACTATCTTCTGCATTGCTGGTGTGAACACCTGGGTTCAGTGCTTCATTATCGTCCTTGTTGTCTTAACAGTGCACATAATCATAGGAAGGGTCAGGACAGTGAGAAGATTAAAGAACAAACAAGCAAGGGGAGCCAGCTAAGACTGGCAGCTGTAGTGCAACATGATTAAGGGCTTGGGACACCTGTCCGAGTGGTGCAAATGATGTACCACCAATAAGAAGGATCAGGGGCTATGAGAAATGAGTGGGAAACAGTTTAAGGAGAGTCAAGAAAATGCTAAGGGGAGGGGTGACAGAACCCTCATAGGCAGAAAGTCCCCAGGAGGAAAGGGAGCATTGTACTTGGAAAGGAGAGTAGCAAGTTTATGAAATCACTGCACACACTTCAGGAGTGGGGTACTGTTTTCCAGCCCCTGGAAGTTCTGCCGTTCAGTTTATGCACCATTTTTTGTAATTGGTCTGAGAGCACATGGGCAGAGCGCTGAACCTACATGGCTTGAACTGAGGGATCAGAGTCTAATGGTACATCTTCCCAGTAGCATTTAGCTAATTAACTGGCACCTAGGCCTGAGCAGACCCAAGTGTCTGAATCCTCCCTGCTATTTCATTCATTTGTGTGCGTTCGTAGGAAGTTCTTTTTTCTGCAGTAAACTGGGATACTCTATGATTATCTCCCAATGAATTGTGGGAGAACTTTTGGATACCAGGGGCAATTGTGGGGAGGTACTGGAGGACTGCAGCACCTACCACAAAGTGGGTGGAGAGACCTGAGGGAAATCAGTCCCTGAAGTTTGGCCCAGCTAGGGCCATAGGCTAAATACAAAGCAATGCTGAACTCAGGAGAGAGGGTTATATGTGTAAGTGGGGAGGGATTGCAGGCAACACTGGAGTTAACTCTGCAGCGAAGATATCTACCAACACTGTTACCATTCAAAACACAATTGAACACCATTTTTCACATTCCAGCAGAAACATGCCAAAAGCTTAAAGGCCTAGTTTCAGAGATCCTGAGCACTTGCAACTCCAGTTTAAGTCACTGGGAACAAGGTGTACTCAGCACCTTTTATGTGTGCTCAAGCTCTGTGACTTCAGTCTTACAGTAACATGAGATTTCTTACATTTTCCTGCTTACCTGAGCCTCTTTTTAATCGCCGTCTTGCCAGTTTAATCTGATCCTGCAGAATCTGTACCCAGTCTCTGGGCCCAGGAAGTTTATCCACATGGTTAGCAGTGCAGTATTTTTCTGTGAAGACTAAAATAAAAGGTATGATCTTTTAAAAATGTGCCACAAAATTGAGATGAGTGGGGGAAAAAAAACTGGAAGAGGAAGATTTAAAACTAAGCACCAACGAAAACTAACATTCAAGTGGTCAATTCTATGAAAGCAAGGCCAGACTCTAATCCAAAGTTATCGCTGAAATATCATTTGTGCTGAGATCCTATACTGAACTGTATTAAAAACCTAGGACAGAGATGTAGAAATAATGTGCACGCCTCATACTATTTGTTCATATACACAGTTATCTTTCTGCATATGAAGTATTTGCGTTAAGCCTCCAGATGCGGAGGACACTTGTAAATGCCTGCCTCCCATATTTGTACAGCATCTATATAGAACTGAAGGCTTCCTTATGGCCATTCTGTTCTCAGGACCCCATTTGTCAGGCTGCAAGCAAAAAAAAAAGTGATACACAGAAATCCTAATACTGCAGAAGTCTTGGACTCCCTGTTGGCATTTATCATATTGGCAACCAAGATGGCACTGACAGATTCCATATACACATATGGAAAAACACTGCTTTCAAGTGTCCACATCAGTTAGGTCCAAATTTAGATTTTGCAAAGTGGGTTTTTATACAGCTTAAACTTAGGAGACATTTACAAAGAAATGCCTTCTGTTCCACTAGGGAAAATAAGCCTTGTCGCAGCTCCAACTTTGCAAAGTTGAAGATACAAAGGAAGAGCAACTATAAGACAAAAGCAAAACTGCTGTAGTTGATTTTTGTGGTTCAAGTGATAAAAATGTAAAAATAACTTAAGAAAAAGTATTACTATTATTAATACTGCCGGTGTGGCTAGAGATGTTGGTCAGAACCTGGAAACCTGACATGGTCCTCCACCTACAAAGGTTACAGTGTAGAAAGACAAGTAATGCATAAAGTGTAGGCGGGGGGTGGGGGGGGGCGGGCACAACACACAGTTATAATCTACATTATAATGTAGTAATATATGTTACAGGGACATGGCAGCTGTGTGGTCAAGGCATCTTTCTATATGCCTTTGAGGGACAAGAGTTCCAAGCCTTGATGCAAACTTGTGGCAAAAACTGCCCCCAGCTGATGTAGCTGCAAATGGGTATCTGATCTTTCAGGCTGGGGAGTCAAGGGCAGCTGGAAGTGAACACTGGCCAGATCAGGTCATAGCATGCTGTTGGCTTAGGGAAGTTACGCTTTAACCATGCCAGTATGAAGAGTCATTTAGGCTTGGTTGGACCCTGACTGAGCGATAAATACATGTTTAAAAAAATTAATAGAATAAAGGATCTGAAAGAGAATATTTTCCCCAAATTTCTTCATTTTTAAATATGTTAAATGCTATTAAGCAACGCGTGTTTGTTTCTGCAGGACTGAGGCTTTATAATACAATCTGATCCCACAGGGCAAAAGGGCCAGTCCAGATGGACTCCCATGAGGTCAGGTCCACTTTTTCAACTGCATGGATTCCAGCCTCTTTGGGGCAGTAACATCATTTTGTTTTGGGTCTATACATTGCCCAGTATAGCAAGGTCCCGGTCCAGGACTCCTATATCAGTACTGTAATACAAATAAAAAGCTGATGACTCGGGTGATAGCTCAGATGTGAAGATGACAACATATTTTGAAACGGAAATGACATGCTTCCGTTCTGCTTGAAAAAAACACAAACAAAAAAACCCCAACGATAGTAAGTGGTAACAGCTTCTCTTACTATACCTACCCTAACTCGGGTACCAATTTTTGACATTTTATAATTGAATTTTTAAACAATATTCTCCAGCCTTTTTGCTGCATGGAAGATTGACATGAACAACAGGGAAAATAACTGCATAGGAGAAATGGAGAAGCTGGCTCTATACCAAATACCACTGAATACACTAAGTAGAAAGAATTTCTCCTGGTCTAATCGCTCTGGGTTATAGGAATCTTATATATTACTTGTTATTATGGTAGCTAAAATATTTTGAGACAGAAGGGCAATTTTCAAAAATCAACAGTGTCTCCTTTAAGTTCTCCTGCTAATTTTGTCAATGAATGTAGCCTTTTCTTTGTTTCTGTATCCATGTCATGGAACAGAACGAAAAGCGCCACTGAAGACTATCTGCGAGCTTGGTAGAGGAATGTCTTAATGAAATAATGCAAACAACATGATGTTGTTCTGGTGGAGATTTCATACTGGCTCAGTCATCGCTTGGAATAAATGAAACCACAGTGTCTTACAGCATGGTTCTTCAGAGGGGAAAAAAGTGCTATTGGAGCCAGGCTCAGTAAAGTCCCACAGTGCGTCAATCCTTGGCATCTTGTTGCATTAGCCTTTAGGAAAGGGCTCCCCTGTCAAGCGTGACAGGGATTATGCTATAAATGTAATAAAGACAATTTGCGTATCATAGCAGTGCCTAGCAGTGCCACCACACAAATGTGCTTGTTGGCATCTCTATGCTAAACCCTATTTTTGAGGAATTTTTAACTCAAGCTTTTCAATTTGCATTGAAAAACCACAGTCATTTTTTGCTTAACTGCTTGGAAACACTTCTCTTTCCATAAAGGGCAAGTTTTTTATTTCAATTGTACTGTCCCACGGTCCTTTCCCTATTGCATTCTGTTCACATCACTGCATTTAACTCTCGTGTTGAAACTTTCCTACTGTCTGTAGTTTATGACCAGCTCACTATGCAAAGATTTTTGGTCTTCTGTATGCAAGGCATCATGTAAAGATATATTTGCTATGCATGGCCCTGTGGACCAGAATTCAACGCCCGGTATGACAGATCATACATTTATCTAGCAATGGGCCTTTCAGTATTAATAGACTAATCATGGCACTGGGTCAAAAGAGCCAACACGGTGTGACCAGAGGTAGTGGGTCAATTAACATTACATAGGAATTGCTATACCTAATCAGACATTGGTTCCTCTAGTCCCACATTCTGTCTCTGAGACGGCAGTACCTAATTTTTCAGGGAATAGGTAATTATATAATAATCTTTTTGTTTCTCTTAACGTGTGCAAATAGAAAACAGAAACCTGACATAATTACCATTAGGGTCAATACCAGGGCTTCCATAAGCAATATAAACCAAGAACCAGACATGAACCACACATTCATAATGCCCAGGTTAGATTATGGCAATGAAAATACCATGGAATTAAATTTATAGCCTGAAAAAGCTCTAGCTAGTACAAAACACAGCAGCAATTCAAAGGTCTCTGTCCTGTTGTTTCACACTCTTCATAAGGGTGGATCATAACTTTCTTTAACAGATATGTTCTACAAGGACCTTAAAACATAGATCTAGGGGAAGAACTCACAGTGACAGAAATTTCGTGGGAGCTAGACCTAGACTATGAAACTCACTCCCACAAGAGGAAGAAAAACAAAGTAGACAGACACCTCCGAGCTAGATATAAAACTTTCCACTACGATATTCCCCACTCACCCATGCAACAGCTATTCACAGAGCAGATATGACAAGAGGACAGGACAAGCTCCTCCTCAGCACCGTATGAGTGCACCTCAACCCTGAAAAGGGAGGGGGCCAAGGGGAATTATGGCAATCTAAGACCTCAGGTAAAGCCCATATACTGCACTCATGACCCTCTAACTCCTTGAGATAGCATCTTTCAGTGGGGAAATATATTTCTCCTGCTACACTGTTTGCTTAAGGGTGTCCACTGATCAGACTGGCATTGGTTACATTCTGGTCCTGTTTTCAAGCTTTTCTCCACTTCCTTGATCGTTATGAAGATTTGTTTCTCAATGAGAAACAAAATTCTGATCCCATCACCTCATCTCAGCGGCTGAGGAACTTAAGCATAAGTGTATCGTTTCATCTGGCCCTGAGGGGACCAATTAAAAAATAAGGGAAATGAAATAAAAATAAGAACGTACATTTTTACTATCCATTTTAGACAAATTTTAACAAACACAGGCACTGATGATTCAAGTAACTTCTCAACTACAGGCACATTTAAAACACAACATAGAAATCTACCTTTTATTGCACCCACGATGTTTTGGTCTAATCCTTTTCGATTGTCATTGAGTCCTCTTTTCCTCTTCCCATTGGGTAAAGAGTTAGCCAAAGTCTTGTCGTCAAAAAATGCGCAGACCAGCTTTCTGAACAGTAAGCTTCCTGAGCGTGTATAGTTTGACAATATAGAGTCCAGCTGAGATTTGGGCATAAAGACATCAAAGCCTTCAGCAAGCTGCACTTCTGGCTACCGAGAGAAGACAGATATTTTAATTAAAATAGTGTTCACATATGTTATTTTATTTTGGGCATGTGCTTCCAGTGAGACGTCACTGTCACCTCAATTATCACATCTATGAGTCCCTTCCAGGAGTCATGACAACAACCTGTCCTATTGAAATGAAAGTAAATTGATGAATTAGCGCTTTGAAAAGCAAATCAAATAATTATACACATTGTCAGGGCTACCTGCCATTATAGGTACTCAACACCAACTACACTTCTGTTCACACAACAAAAAAATATAATGCAATGGGAGATAATACTGTGCAATATCTAATTACAGTTGGTGGTGACCTTCCATTTATACAATGCCATTTATATACATGGCCAAATGGCCTTTCTAAATGGGGTTTATATATCTCTTCCATGGTCTTGTTTCAATCCTGCGAACCCAGGAAGTGCAATTTGTACCCGAAGAGACAAAACACTCTTGGGGCACTACAGCAGAGATGTACCTCCCCAAGACCAGGAGGGCACATGTAATGGGAGAGATGGTTAAGGTCCATCCAAGGCGCTACAAGACTAGCAGTGAAAAAATAGTCCATGTGAGTAAAGGCAGAAGAAACAGACTCAGCAATTTTTCTCATATCTAGTGCCTTCTGACCCCTGCTATCATGCATCCTGAGTGCATCTTGAGAACAAGACGATATTAAATTAGCAGCTTATTTTAGCACAAAGAAATTGGTAAATCATGTACCTAAAAGCCAGTGACAGAAAAAAAAGGGGTGGTGGGTGGGTGATGGGGGGAAATCACTATTCTTTATTTGCATAACACCTTTTATCTCGATTTACTTTAAGTACTTTTAGGGCCAAAATTTTCCAAAAGGTGTCCAAAAAAGGTCTCTGTACTGTAATTTTGGGAGTGCACCTGTTCACCACAACTGAGAGCTATACATGAACAAAGTGTACTTTATTCTTATATATTTTATATCTTATATGTTTACTCCCTCAACAGCGACTTTGGTTTTTAAACTGAAAAATATCCACTTGCAATAATGTGAGTGCATTTTCAAAGATTCCTGAAGTCATGGAAGCAAATTCCCTCCTCAGCTTGTAACCACCTGCAACCTTCACTGAGGATGAAGGGTCTGTCAGTCTGAGTAGGATTCGACTGTGTAATTTTTCTTCTGTGGCTTTTCTAAGCAGGAGGCCAATCTGACTCACAGAAAGCAGAATATTTTTCTAAGTCACATGCATCATTAGGTAAATATACTGTACAAGACAAGTGAAAGTGGAGATTCCTTTGCAAAACTGGTATCATCATAAAGGTATTAAACTGCATCAAAACATAAGCTTATCTTGACAAGCATTTTCACATGGTGAACTTTTCAAACTCTGACTTTTGCCAACATGGTCAAAATTATTCTACTAGACCTTTCAAAGTCACGGTGTAATCCTTTTAATATGCATTAACATTAACTATCCTGATGACTGTCAAAAACTTTTTCAAGTGCAAAAAAAATGGGCATAATTTTACAACAATTTAATCGCAGCAGTGCGTGATTGTCCAGGTGTGACTAACTGATGTGGAGTAGTACCTATTACTTTGCTACTTTGGCTTGCAGAATCCCAGTGACGGACACGGGACATAAACACGTTCTGCTAACGTTTCTGTGAATTCTCTCTGAAATCCACCTGTGCATCAATTGGAAAACAGTCAATGTTACTTTAGTTTAGGCTTTCTTTGTTTTTAATAAGAGAATCGTTTTGTACATCAGCCATAGCATTCAAAGGTAAAACGCTGATTTATTCCTGCTTGCTTTTAGTGGCAAATTATTCTTCAATCAAAGACAATCAGTACTTAATTGAGCTTTCATGGACAACTTTGAATGTGATTTATCAAATGGCATAGCTCTTATTAGCAGATAATAATCAGGGTATAAAGAACCAGTGGGTAAACTATTCATGTAAAGCGTAACATAAATAAGATCCAAATTCTGACACTTTTGCTGTGCTAAAATTAACAGGCAGAAAATTAGATTTAATCCCCAACATTTCAGTAGGTTGTATTGATTAGAAATGCAAAGCCATTACCAAGTTTACACCGATCAGTGATACTATATCAAAGAACAAAGATTAACTAGAAGCAAGAGAACGTGATATTTAAATAAGGAGCTTAGCTCAGTGGTCAGCAACCTTTTGAGGCTGTGAACTGTAATGACCCAGCTCAGGTCAGAGGTTGGCAGGTACTAGGACTCAGCCACAATCCCCTCCGTGGCACAGGAATAGCCCCTACCCCATTACTGGGGAAGAGAGGAAACCAGGGAGCAGCTGACGCTCCAGCCCCTGAAAGAACTGCTAGGGGCAGAGGGTCATTTAATAAAATGGCCATTTGCCCCAGGTGCAGCGATTGACAGGTTTGGGGCAGAAGTGGAGGGTCAGGTGACTCTGGGCAAAACTTATAAAGCCAGGGCCTGACCTAGAAAGGCAGTCTGGCCATAGGGTCTGCAGGAGGCAGAGCTCCAGGGAAGAGCCAGTCTGGACTGCCTAGAGGAAAGATCCTATGCCCCAGGAGGGGTGGAAGAAACCCCAAACCCTGAGCAGCAAAAGAAAAGTGCCTGGAGCCTTTGTGTTAGTGCTACCGTGGGTGGGATTAACTCCAAGAGCAGAATCTTTTGTTGTGGAAGCGGATGCTCATGCTTTTGGTTTGCGTTCACAACGGAGGACCAAGTGTGAACAAGAGGTCACACTGGGATGTCTGAGGGGTGCACTGTGGTTTAGCTCCCAGAGGCGCCAACGGGCATGTGGGTGCTTAAAGTCCGGCCAGGGGCCAGAGCTCAAGATGCTGACAGGTGGAGTTAGAAGGAGCCAAAAGGGAGAGGAAAAGCTCTGAGCACCCCAAGAGAAAGTGGCCACTACTACTGCTTGGGCTGGAGAAGAGGACTTAGCCAGAAAAACTGAAGGCCCTAACAGCTTGGGAGAGTAGAAAAGCACAGTGGAGTAGAAAAGCACAGACGGGCCAGAGTGGGTAATGAGGCAGGGTTCAGGCCGTGGCCAGAAAGGGCACTTTTGCTCTTGCAGAGCCATGTTACAAGTCCAAAGCGGTTTGCAAAGCGGATTCAGTGGTTCCATGGGCTGGATCTGGCCCATATCAATGGATGCACCAAACAGATAATGGAGAAATAGGGCTGGGAGACACCTCCAGAGGTCTAGTTCAACCCCCTGCCTGAGGCGGGATCATCTCTATTCCAAACCAAGATGCACAGCTTGGTTCCAATGATATGAATCCAGAACTACCACTGAAGCCAATGCAGTTATTAACTTCTCTGCAAGTCTGAACTAATTCCTTTGGTGTCAGAGGTATAATGCAGGGTTTGTAAAGTTGCATTGAGATCACTTATTAGTAGGGGTGTCAATCACAGTTAACACACGCGATTAACGCGTTAATTGGTTCTTGCATTAACTTTTTTAACATGTTAATCGCACATATGGCT
Organism: Alligator sinensis; assembly: GCF_000455745.1. Classification (NCBI taxonomy): domain Eukaryota; kingdom Metazoa; phylum Chordata; order Crocodylia; family Alligatoridae; genus Alligator; species Alligator sinensis. The sequence goes on along the minus strand of NW_005842018.1, from coordinate 1,846,740 downwards.
TTGGAGCCCATGCCTGGGCTCCGCTCCATTGCTGACACTGCCTCCGTGCCACCCAGCGGGGCAATGGTGGCAGTGCAGAGGAGCCACTGCATGGGGGGAACACGACGTGCACAGACAAGATGCACAGGAGTAGCCACAGCATGTACATGGCCAGGAATGCAGCCTGGTGGTGTGTAGAGCAGCACTCTGCAGTAAGCCTGTGGAAGGAAGGAGCGTGGGGGGGGAGATTGAGACCCCCACAGTGAGGGAGAGAGTGGGGCAGGGCTGGGGTGAATGGGACCTGGGGCTGGTTATGGGATGGAGCTGCGGGCGGCTCATCCTGGGGCGCAGAGGGGCATGGCTCCCTGCCACTGAGTGCACTGCCAGGAGTGGCGGGGGGGGGGGGGGGGGGGGGGGGGGGTGTGCCCCCCCCCAATTTGTGTGCAGGGCAGAGGTGGGCTCTGTGCCCTGCTGCCTTTGGCCTTGATCTGCTCTCTCATCCCTTCCCTCCCCGCCCACATCCCTTCCCTCCACAGATTTACCTGCTGGGCACTGTGTCTATCCCTTACTTCCAAACCACAGGCCCTCCAGGTCTGGTGCTGCTCTTTATTCCCGACTCACAGTACCCTGCATCCTGCCAGGGCATGCGGACAGCCTTCCCCCCCAGACTCCAAACTGCACACCCACACTTTCATAAACTCCCCCCACACACCCCACCCCCACCCATACAAAGTACATGCATAATTTTGAGCTTTTCTGAGCATAATTTTGAGCTTTTTAGCTGTGCAATTAAAACTGTGATTAATTGCAACTCAATTTTTTAATTGCACAACTAGTCGTGATCAATTTTTTTTAATCGTTTGACAGCCCTACTTATTAGCCAAATAGATGGGGTGGAAAGAATACTGGCATTGGTTTGTATGGATATGGACCAGCACACACAAACACGGACCACTTCTACAGTTTTCCAAGAAGAGTTCTGTACTGTAAGGAATTTCCTTTTAGCTTCCCTGGCCATTCAGACCCTCTGGTCATGAATGCAACAGAAATGCTTATGAATAAAGAGAGAAGAAAAAGATAAAACAGTGCTATCATTCAATTTTGAAAAAAGACGTGACTTTGTTTAGTATGTTCCAGATATTTAGGGATGGCAGTATTGTTTTCACTGTTATTTTCACTTAAGAAGCTCAACTGTTTTCTTTTGACTAACAAAACAACTGTTTACATTACAAAATAAAATTAATCTCCTTTTATCCTCTAAGACGGCAGGGGTTCTCTTACTGCAACCATATTGAACTAACAAGTGGGTTTCAAGAGTGAAGGGCTTGGCAAGGCTCAGATAGCCTTACCAAGGCTATCCAATTTACGTGTGCAAAAATCACACCTGCAAAGAACTGCTTTGACAGTGAACTGATCACAAAACTGCCATGAACAAAACACACCCACAAAAACTGGGGATTAAATTTCACTGTAATTTTACCCCTGACACTGCCCAAAAAACCGGAGGTCAAATTTGAAAAGCCACAAGCAAATAGTTTAATAAACTTAAAGCACACATTTAGGGGACAAGGTATCAAATAGTTCCTATTGTATCCAACATTTTCCCCCAGAATACTACAACAGAAGAACCCCTGAAAAGAATTCAGTTACTTACTATATTATTACACAGATTCTGTGACATGACACTGTAATCTAATTAGTGGTGTAGCTTGCATCTATATAACTGAATTATCATGACTGCTCTTTTTTATTATTAGTTGGCACTTCCAGAAACATACAACATTATCTACAGAATTCTTTTCATTTATGCTCATTGATACAGAATCTAATTATGCTCTTCAAGCTCACACTACTTAGGAAATTGGAAACTGCCTTTGCAAAATTAAAAAAAATATATATTAAAGAAATAAATGATTAGTTTATTCATCAGCGAACTTTTTGATCACCATCCACCTGGTGATTAAACAAAGCAGATCAACCACTACTATGGACACAAGCTAGACACTCCATTATACTCACAAGCAGGAAAAAGAAAAGCATGCCAAATGCAGCCTTTCCATGGCCTTGTCACACATTCTAACAGCTGCTAACTTTGGCCCTGATCCTGCAACTAGATCTGCTTGGGCAGACCCCTGCCTCATATGAAGCCCTGCAGACTTGAACAGCGGGATCAAAGCCTTTATCTGAAAACTACAGGGATGCAAATTAAATACTCCAATCCAGAAGACTTACTCACAGGAAGTTTGTTCATGAAGTAACCCCACTGAAGCCAATAGGACTATTCGGGCATAAAATTAAGTACATAATTCAGTCTTTGGGGGATCAGGGCTAAGGTGTGGATTAGTCCAAAAAGCTAAGGGGGTAAATTCCATACACGCAGGGCTCCTAGGCCCACCTTGGCTCCTAGCAGCATGGCACACGGAGACCAGGTTATTTTGCAGGGTTAAAAATAACAATGAACTTTAGAAAGCACCTGCAGGATGGGTAAGGAAAAAGAAGATAAGGCCTTTGAAACAGCACACCTCTTTCACAACTCTCCGTTCACATCCAAATCCCTGTTTGTTTTTTAAGGGAAGAGGGAAAAGTACGGCCCCTGGTAGGCTTCTGCATTCCTCCTCTAGTATAAGTGGTATTTTATGCACCTCAAATATCAACTTACATCTGAGGAAGGCGATTCAAGAATGATACCAAATCCTGAAATGGGGGTCTCTGGTTTGAGAGCAGGTTCAGCTGCGTGCAGACTGGATTTTTCAGAGTTGGTTGACAGTTTCTTTTCATTCTCTACAGTGCTGGACTTCTTATTCACAGTAATTGGTTCAAAAGTCTTTTGGGGCAATTTTTTCTTTTTATTTCTCTTCCTTGATATGGTTGCCTTCTGTGCACAGATCAGGGGAACGGGAGGCTGCTGTCTATTTTGGGTTCCAACTAAAGGGAAACAAAAGCTGTGAATATATTTATGGACATAAACTCTGCCCCACAGACACACACACAAATTCAGGTTAAAACTAAATTACTGATTTGCTGTGCTCCCGGACAAATAGCAAACAGACCTATAAATTGTGGTAAGAAACATTTTAAAATCAAATCTGGATAATTTCTTCATTAAAATGAGGATAATATCAAACTCCTTTGTAAAACACACTGAATCTATGATGAAAAATGCAATAGAAAAGCTGGGAATTCTTAATGACCAATGAGGGAGAGAGGAGGAGGGGGGAGATGTTTGTGGCATAAGTACTTTAGCAATGATTACAGTTGTGTTGCATTGTATGTCCTTCCACATGATCAAAAACTGCTTTGTCTCTGAACATCTTTTACTGACATAAATAAAATACCACTAATTGCATTAGCACCAAATTTAGCCACCATGATAATTAGTTGAACGAGAACATGTAAAAGTCCTGTGCTATCAAGGATTGAAAATAGCATTGAATATTTCTGGAAAACAGTAAGCTGAGATTGATGCCTGTTTTGTTTTTTTGTACAGCGGCACCCAGGCTCTTTGCAGGGTTAGGTTCCTTAATGCCCTGCAAAGAGGAGGGTTTGTGAGCTAGCTGGAGATATATGCAGATACAGCAAATGGCTCAGGTGTTCAAGCTATTTTCTATGGCTTTTATTTCAAAGGTAATGTTTCTCTGATTAGCAGCCCGGGACCATTGATGAGCTCCAGCTGATTGGAGAAGCGCTGCCCATTGAAGTATATGCCACAGCAAATAGCTCATCCTTAACTTGGGCAACCTGCTGTGAACCACCTGGGTACAAATGATCCAAGTTCTGCTGTACATAGAAACACACAATTCACATGCTACATCTGAAGCCTGATGACTTTTATTTCTTATTTATATCATTTTAATATTGAACATTTGCATGGCACTGTGAAAGAATCCAGCTATGCTTTGGTAATTAAGGACCTGATCCTGTAATCAGATCAATGGGTGAGTCCTTCCTTAGGCATCAGATTTCAGGATCAGGACCAGAAACAAATACCAAATGACTTTCCTTTTGCCCACATGCGAGTGAAATTTTTATGGAAAACTCCATAGCACTGAGTGAACAACAAACTGCTCTTATTTACAAGGCTTCTTCAAAAGAAGTAACACGCTGTAGTGTTATTTACTTAACAGATTTCGATGATGTTTCATTTCTGGCAAGAACATAAAGGGCTGCAATTTCCAGTTTGTTTTTTTTTTACTAGAAAGGTGCTTAAGTAGCATTATGCTTTCATGTATATGTTTGTATGTGGGGTGCTAATTTTTAACAAAAATGCCAAACAGGTTCTTCCTTTCCATCTGGTCTTCGTACACCCCACAAAAACTATTTCCCAAGGCTTTATAAAAAGACACCTATTCATTTTCAAGTAATTTACATCCTTCAAATTCAGAAGGCAAAGAGAAATGTATCTGCTATCCTGGATGCCAAGTTTTAATGCGGGAGGTTCAGTCCTGCATCACTTATTCACAAGTCATCTTTACTCATGTAAGTAATCCCACAGAAATCAATGCAACTCGTTTGAAGGATTACTCATCAAGGTAAGGGCTGCAGAATCAGGTTTTACAGTTCTTTTGCAACATCTTTAGTCATATTGATTAATCTTACAATGCTTGTATGAGTGTTCCTTTAGATCATATTATTATTTCACGTATGATACTGTAAGGCATAAACACCCTTGCTACCCTTCCCGCTTCTACCATAGGTCAATTAAGGTGATAGTGATTAAGCACTGGAAGAGGGCACTAAGGGCATTTTTACACATGCAAGTGCCTGGCGCTGACACACTTACAATTGTAAAAGCAGCAAAATGCATGTCAGTGCTGAGAAAATGGCGGTGGTGTGCTTTTGAACTAAAACATTTTGGAGATGCTTTAGTTCAAAAGCACATGGCTGCCATTTTCTACACGGTGACGCGCATTTTCCACTTATACAACTGCATATGGTGCAGCACAGTGAGCATCAGCTCACGTGCGAAGCAGACTCTATTAGTCGAGTCTGTTCAGAAGTGGTGGTGTGTTGCCAAAAGAAAAGGTATGTATAGAAATGCCCCTAAAGACATTGTGGAATCTCCATTTCTGGACACTTTCAAAAGCAGGCTGGACAGACATTTGGCTTTGATAGTTTAGTCAGGGCCATGCTGCCTTGCGCAGGGGGCTGGACTAGATGACCACGTGAGATCCCTTCCAGCCCTGTTTTGAGGATTTCTAGGATTTCTTATTCTCCCCCACAGTTCCAATTGGGAGCTGCTGTCCAGCGAAGGAACTCCAGGATTTCCATTTTGTGCTGATCTGAGTCAAATGACACTCTCTCTGAGCTTCTCTTTTCCCATGAGTAAAATGGAAATACGAATACCCAGTTTGCAAAACACAGTTCTTTGGACAGATAGTGCTATACAAGTCTCAAATTTGTTGCTGAGGTTGCTAAGTTCCAGGATAAAAGGAGTTGGGTGAAAACAAGTAAGATAGCAGAGAAATCCTACTTTGAATGAACACGGCACGAAAATACAGAATGGGATGGATTAATGATCTATTAAGTTGTCCAACTTAAGGATTTACATGGCCCCTATTATCACATATCTGAGCACCTCAATATCCTTAATATACTTCAATTCACATTACACCTGCAAAATAGAGAGGTGCTCCGATCCCTGTTGTACGTGGGAAACTGAGACACATTAGGTGCTGGGAGTCAAATTTTCCCACAACAACCAAGCCCAATGAAATGGACTGCAATCAATCTACACAAGGAACTTGCTCAGGTATGTTCAGATAGCTCCTTTCTGACCAGATGCAAACTCTCAGCATGACTGTCTCTCTTTCCTTCCCAGTCTTTTGTAATTAAATCACTCCTGTTGTACAGCCTGCTCTCTGCATGTCCTTTCATAGCGTCTGATGAAGCAACCTGTTGCTCATGAAAGCTTATGCATCCCTGTTTCAGTTACCCTGCCTTCTGCCAAAGCAACTTCTGAAAATTTCATCCCAAGTAACCTGCCTAAGGAACAGGGAACTGAAAACTGGTGTTCCAAGTCCCAGCCTTGTCCAGTAAGCCCTGGATCACTCTTCCAGATGAAACCATTGCCTAAAGACATTAGGCTTGATTTAACACTTAGTGTGCAAGAGGTTGATCATTGTACCTGCTTGAATCTGCATTAACTTCCTCATGGTCTTGAGTTCCTGGAGAATGGCCTGCAAGGTTGACTGACAGTTACAAGTACAGCAGTTTGGTCCTACTGAGGAATTCACCCCTGGAATTTCCCCTGAGAAAGAAAGAAAATAAAAGAAGGATACAATAAAAAAAAAAATCTTGACAGGATTTTGAAGACAGCAATATACACTATCAAAAAATAGAATCCAACGAAAGCAAACCAATAATTTTCAATACATTCATTTTTGAGAGGAGGGGGCCACCAGGTTTTATCCAATTACCAGTGTAAATGCTGACATGCTGTTGGGAACATGATGTTACATGGGCTGGTGAAGACTGCATGGAAGTGGGAATACAATGTACTCTCACAGCAGGGCTCTCTATTGTCAGGTTAGTTCATCTCAGATAACAATAGCACCAAACCTCATTATAAACATACTCACTTTATCATGCACAAAAACCCGTCTCCTAGAACAGTCTTACAAAGAATGGGTAGCTGTCTGTATAACAAAGGTTTATATTAAGCCTTAAATGAGGGCCTCCGATTTCTAAAATTGCTTGAATGCTACACATGTTGCTTTACGAAGTGAAGAACTGAGAGTGAAAATAAGATCCTCAGTTCACAGACGCACAGGAACCAACAGAGGAAAAGAATCATCAACAAGAGAGCTGGGAGAGTCTGCTCTACCAGAGCACAGTCATTTTCTGTGGCATGTTCTCTACTGCCAAGTCCCAGATGGGATTTTCACAACTCCTCTGTGGGGATTAGGGAACAGCCCAATAGACCACTGGCCAGAATGCCTTACTGATGGGTCATGCTAATTTTCCTTTCTGCAGTTTAATCCCATTACTCCTAGTTGCTTCTTGTTGCACCATCCCTAGTACTATCTCAGCTTCCATGGTCTTTATGTCTCCTACCCAGCAGCTTAGCTCAGAGGGCAGGTCCAGATCTCTGGTGGCTGGACCATGTGCAGCTGAATCTAAGGTTTGTTTTAAAAGAATCATCTTTCAGCTCCTCAAAACTGCAAAAGAAATCTTCCAAAAGATAAATTGAATATAACCTGCTGTGGTGGTACTTGTCTGAATAGCAGTTAACGCTGAAGACTACGATGAGGATTTAAATCAGTTGCTATTTTACAGCTCGACAAAGCAAGGAAAGGGACAGTCATTCTGAAGCTCTCCACAACTAAATACAAGTCATCTCATTTTGGTGTCATAGGTGGACTGACTTTGGGGGAGCACCATCACTTATGTTCTCTAGCTGGACAAGCAGACACCCATGTCGGCTTTCATGGCTGCTTAGCCAAAGCACATATAATTCATTCAGTTTTCTTTCTTAGTTTCCAACATCCTCAATTATTTTTATGGTTCTTCTCTGACACCCTTTACTCCACCTCTGCTATGTTAACATCTTTCTAGTTCTGGCTTGTACCACATACTGAGGTTGTGTCAATAGGAAGAGCTCCCCAAATCTCGCTGCGTCTCCAGATCCACGTAACTCCCTTCTTGATATGGTCCATCAGGTATTGAGCCCCACTTATGACTGTCTGCTTTGGGCAATGATCCCCAGAGACCAGATTTGAGAAAAAAGTGGTCACAATCCTTCCAGAAGCCACTCACTTGTAAAGCAAAGAGGTTGCTTGCAGAGGATTGCTCAGACCTTCTTAGTGATATCTTTTGACTGTCTTACATATAAAGAACCTGACATTTAAAATGAATATAATTATGGATCTGCTGTTAACACTGCATTGAGGTAAATAGCGTAGGTCCCATCTTTGAGAGCTCCTGTTTCAGGCTTTCTGAGAACTAAGAAAAAAAACTACTGCACCAGCTCCATTTGCTTTGTAACACACTGGCAGTCGCAGATTAAAACAAGAACAGGTTAGAGACTCAGGATGATTTTGCCCAACTTGGTCACATCCTTTGTCTGCTGCCTATTCAGACTGAGCGTTGTTTTAGGGGAATGGGCATAGAAACCATCCTTTATGTTCTCAGTGGTCCATAAATTGCTTAGCATGCTGTTAGAGCTGTACAAACAATGCTTGGAGAAGATTTTTATTTGTTGGCTTGTGGCAGATTACTCAGAGTCCCTGAACTTAGTTCTGCCAATACCCTTCACCTGAGCATTCATTTAGACTAGACCTCTCTACAGTAGATTAGGTTGAAGGCAACTTCCAACTGTTCATGGGCTTTGTAAGAAAAATTCAGTGGCAACAGCACAGCTACCTGCCCTTTAGTGAGACAAACAGCTGTCTTGGATGCCAACAAAAATAGGAGACAGTTATATGAATAACTACAATTAAAGAAAACAATGAAAAATCCCTTTCACCCCTCCCTCCGGGCTTCCTCAATGCTGCTTGCCTACTCTCTGTCTGTCTTCTTTGAATAATAAGCTCTTTGGGACAGGCCTGGCTTTATTTTGTCTCTTGCACAGCTTCCAGGTTGTTGCTGGGGCTTAACAAATAATAAATAAGAATATTTGAAAGAGATTTGTTTCAGATTCTACATTCTGGTGAATGGCATATAAAAACTTTGACAAAGCAAATTCTGTCAGTAAATACCTGTTCATCTTCCCTGTTACAATACAATGCATTCCTAATGAAGGCATGCAGGCACTGAGGACCCTGACTGAAAACCAAAGGGTCTATTTTCCCATTGAGGCATGAGGGATTTACATTACAATCCCCATTAGCATTGATAGAAATTACCCATGTAAATCTACCGTATGTACTGTAAATGGGAAAAGAGACCACCAATATTTCAAATCAAAGCAGGGTTCTACTGACTTCATACATATTCATAAAGATTTTTTATTTTACTTCCATCCTCCCTCTTCTGATTGGTTACACTGGTGTCAGGAACATCATGGAGAATGTTCTCAGTCATTGTTCTAGGCACTATCTTTATCATTTTTAGAGGACAAAAGAAACCTTTTTCAACTTAGTATAAATCAATTTTTAATTTTAAAAAGAGAAGCGACTTTTTAGTTTTATGGAAGAGTCTTTAAAGAGCCATCTCCCTCTAGTTTGGAGGCAAGCCAACATGTGAATTTGATACTGGCTTGTATGACTGATAGAGAAGATGCAAATACATCGTTTGGTTGCTCTCTTTGCATGATCAGCAGATACTCCAGGACAGTTCTTCCTGCAAATGGATCTGCTGATAGTAAATCACATTGGTGTTAGATTTCTACAACAACAAATTTATTCTTGAAAAGCATGCAAGTGCAATCCACTGAAATTAATCTCAACAAAGCCAAAAACCTATTCTGATGGGACACCGCTTTCACATTCTCTAAAGAACACTGAGAGATAAAAAACACAAATATTGATATTGCCCCACTGACCTCCGGGGAACTACTTATGTACATGCTGGATGGGGATGCTACATCAGGTCCCTGTCCACAGGTTCTACTGATATGAACTGGGCACTCAACAAGCATAGACGTCCATGTGCCGATCTGCCCAGCTTACAGCATTGGTAAGTCGAAGTCAGATCTGAGCAAAGGTCCTATGGATTTTGGGGATGCAGTCAGGTCCTTATTTTGCAATTGCAAACCTTATATTCCCTTCCTTCCTTTGCAATAATTTTTGTGTTTCTTTTTTCTTCCTCTCCTCCTCCTCTCCTTTTCTGCCCCTTTTTCCATACTCTCTTCTATACGTGCTCATCTCATTGCACTGCATGTTCATCCTCCACCCATTCAAATCCTTCTTTTAAACGTACTCTTTCTATGAGGCTTATGAGCACCAAGACCAGGTCTACGCTATAAAGTTTGTCAGCATAAGTACATTGGCTAGGGGGGCATAAAGATCACACTCCTTTGGCTGATGCAGCTTTGCTGGCAAAACCCCTGGTGTGCACAGAGCTATGTTGATAGAAGGCGCTTTTGTCCATTTTGTTTGTCATTCAGGGAGGTTGCATAACTATGGTTGAAGAAAAGCCCATCTTGTCAAGACATAGCGTGTCTTCACAAGGCAATGGCTCCAACATAGCTATGCAGTCATAGCTACAGTAGCAGAGGCTCCATAGTGTAGACAAGCCATAAGTCACTTCAGAGTTAACAACATCTGTCACACTTTAATATATTAAAACAAACTGAACTAGGAGAGCTAGAAAATGAGACCCACTGCCACATCAGCCTCTGGGGCTTCCAGTTTATTTGGTGCCAATCATTGCCTATATAGGGATAGAGTAAGCCCTGCGAAGACTGAAGCTGAAGACTGTCAGTTTTTCAGTGCAGAGAGTAATTCCTCTTGTACAGCTCAGAGAATCATTTTTCATCATTTGTAACAGATGCAACTCTTGTGCATCTTTAAATAAGGACACAGCAGACATCACTGTATGGCAATTAATAATAAATTGCAGTTGGCTCCAGAGATATCTGGTAATTCTTTTGGATGCAAGTTCATGTTTACAATGTTGATACACAAAACCCCTGCAACTGAGGCACCTTTTTCAAGATTCAGGTTGAATGAGAAACGAAGCTTTCTGAGAGAGATTGAACAGACTGTGGAAGAGTCTCCCAAGAAAGGAAGTGAAAGCTCCACTGCTTGGGTCATCTATAGCACTAGGAAGAAAACACACTTAAAAGCACTGAGCATCTAGTGTAAGGAACAATACTACACTGGAAGGTGATGGGCTATATGTTTTAATACGTGTTAACCATTGCTGAATTCTATCATATCTTATTTTGAATAGTCCCATGTAAAAAAACGCCTAAGGTTAAACTGGAACTTTATACCGTAAGCTGATTAATAGCCAGATTCTGCATCCTTACACCAAGAAGGATCTTGCTCTGCAAGCAGTCCCATTGGTTCTACTGTTCTACCAAGCATGACATGGAGTGGCAGAATCAGGCGCTTACCTAGCTATGAATTCAGTAACAATGGCAGGACCCGATTTAATCAATACAGAAATACAACCTATATAACAAAATATTATCAATTATGCCCTGTCATTAGGAGACCACTTTAAAGGCTCGGAAATGCAGGAGCAGAACGCTCCATGCCCACACTCCCAGGTTTTCAAAGTGATAACTATACATTCATTTTGTAAACTGTGAACGATAAGTAATTTTAATGCAATATTACTATAATTATCTGAACAAAGGTAGATATTTACTAGAGTAAAAAATAATGCCATGTGGAGTATCTAACTGTGATCGTACCATTGGATCCCACGGTTCTCGTTTGATTTTGGAAGGTTTTAGACCGAGTTCCATACTGCCCTGAAAAATGGCTGGTTTGGGGTGATAATTCATTCCATGCACCACTCTGAGAAGGATGGAGGCTCGCCTGGGACTCTGCAGGGGGGTTCAGGCGCTGGGCCCAGGCTAAGTCTAAATCCTGGGGTTCTTCCTTCAGTTTTTCTCCTTCTTTGCCAACGCGCTGATAGATTCTTCCAGCGCTGTCATTCAGTAATCTTCTCATCCCTGTAATTTGTTTTTTAATTTCCCGGCTTTCATCTCCTAATGAAAACAGAGCCACAGTTATCACTGTAAATTAGCAAAAACGGTAATGGGGAGAGATTAGTGATTTTAGATGCCAATAAGAGTTTCTAGCTGCTGGCGTAAAATAAATAAATAAGTAAAAGACATGGCTGAGTGGCAGTTATCATCTCCTGTGCCATGCGTTAGTACAGAAATGGCTGAGATAGCTCTGGGTTAAGAGACCTGCTGGCTTGCCTAATGCTGCTTCTAAAGCTCTTATGTTTAAGAAATGCATTTCTTTTCCTGAAGGAAATAACAATGGCTCCCGCAGCCTCAAATAAACTGTCCTTTTAAGACACCAAACCTACTTCAGCACTGACATAAATGGGAATTTTGTCTCAGTACAGCAGGCAAGATCAGACCCTAAACATATCAGCAGGACATCTGCTCAGGGGAAGACCCTCCTCTCCCCCCAAAAATCAATAACATAACTCCCATTGACTTTAATGGAAGCAACATCAGTTCTTTAGTCCCTAGAATTTAACAATAATAGCATACACAGAAGTAAAATTTTAAAAAGCAGCTAATATCTCCGCAGCCTTGTGGAACCTAACTGCTGGAAGCCTTCAAACGCAAATTATGAAAGCAAAAAGAAAATATGTACAAGAAAAATGTAACTGTTTCAAATACATTCAGCACATTTAAATAATAACGATTACATACTTTAATGCTCTTGGCACCATTTAGGTATTAATTTTATGTATGAAACTGCTGATTGCACAATGAATATATATGTTTTGGGCAGATAGTAGCTATTTTGCTCGTTAAAGCATGCATTACATTTTACTGGTAATAAGGAAATGTTCATAACCACTTCTGAAATAAGCAGCTTCTATTTTTTACTGGTAATAGAAAAATCAAACATCTTAAGCAAGAAGGATAATGAAGATCAAGACACTGATAGAATCAACCCTCCTTTTATACTATATTCAAGGCAGGGCTACTCAATATAATCTTTTCTTTGAAAAATATTTCAATTTACATCCTAACCCCCTCCCCCCACAATAAAAAACATTTTTTACAGAGGTAACTGTACAAAAGAGCTGGTGTAAAGAAATGAACAATAGCTCCAATTCAGCAAGGTATGGGAGCATGAGCCTGGCTTCAAAGAGGCAGTCAGTCTCATGGATTTCAGTGAGTTTATCTGCGTGTCTTAGATACCTTGCCGAACCAAGGTCGTTAACATTAATATTGCTTTAAAAAAACCCAATCAAAAACATAATATGGGTCAGGTTCAACCTCTTGGAGCACACTGCCTAGGGCCCACAATAAAGGAGGCCAGATTTGAACCTGCTGGACATATAACCAGTGAAAGGCCAGCTACCTGACCTACTGAATCATTTGACCCTGGGCCAACTCTACCTTCAGTTGAGGTTGTTCCAATTGGCTCCAACTCACTGGCAGGTAGCTTGCAAGAAAGCTCTCTAATCTGCGTAGGATTTGCCAGTCCGCTAGAAGGATACTAAAGCACTATTTCTACTATAGCAATAAAGAGAAGGCAGGGTGTTTTGTGTAAGATGTCACTCTCATGAACTTCTTTATATGAAATGTAATATGAAATATAAATGTATGCTGGAAGAAGTATTAGAAACACCTAGAAAACTTATCCCTTCTGATTTTATGCTTTTAGGAGCCAATTTAGAAAGTTGGCAAGTGTTCTCAATTCCTGGCTTCCATGGAAGTTGAGAGTCCTCCTCACACCATTGGCTTGCTTCTACCTAGGTACTTGGATAGTAAACTCTGGGACACAAACCATGTTTTTTATTATAAGTTTGTATGATGCGTAACAAAAGGGAGTTCTGGTCCATGTTTTGGCTCCTATTCACTTCCACAATAGAAATAAGCAGAAATATTAATATTAGGGGAGTACCAAGAAAGATTTTTTGGGCCGATATCAATGGCCGATTATTAACTAGCCATACTGGCCGATACCGATCCGATTGCTGATATGCAGCCCGGCATCTTGGAGAACAGAGTCTGGCTGGTAAGTCTGCTGGGGGGGAGGAAGGGGTATGGGGGGGGCGCAGGTCCAGGCCATCGTGGTGAAGCAGAGAGTGGGGCTGGGGCTGGTGCTACCCAGCCAGGGTGGGGCACAGGACAGAGTCGCGAGCGGCTCGTCGGTGGGGGGGGGAGGGCTGGCTCCTGCCACTGCACGCATCCCTGTGTGAGGCATGGGAGGGCACATGCTTCTTGGATCTGTGCATGAGGCGAGGGCGGGCTGGGACCAGGGCCAGTGCTGGGCTCTTCCTGACAGAGGGGTTGGGCCAGGTCTAAGCTTGGGCAGTGGCACTGGGGGGGATACAGAGACAGGGGCAGTGGCACTGGGGGGGATACAGAGAATTTTGGGGTGGCTGTAGCTCCTCCCATTGCCCCCACTCCCAGTGCCACCGTCACCACCTGCCCCAAGCGCAGCCCCAGCCCAGCTCAGCCCTACCTGCCAGGAAGAACCTGGTGCTGCTCCCAGCCCCAGGCCGCAACACCAGCCTGCCCTCACCCCGCACACAGATCTGGAGGGCACATGCCCCCCATGACTCCCCTGGGGGAGCTGTGGAAGCCCCCTCCCATGCCCCCCCAATGATCTGCTCATGGCTCTGTCCCACACCCTGCCCCACCCTGGTGCCCTGGTGGGGCAGTGCCAGCCCCACTCCTTCCCCCACTGTGGGAGCCTGGATCTACACCCCTCATGCCCCTTCCACCACAACAGACTTACCAGCCAGACGCTGCTCTCTGATCTGCTGGGCTGGCTGCATGCATGCTATGGCTGCGCTCATGCATGCGGCATTTATCAGCAACATTATTGGCCATATCAGCCAAAAAAAGCCGATTGCCAATAATGTCAATTTTCCTTTTATTGGTGCTGATACGATAAGGACTGATGTATTGGTGCACCTCTAATTAATATGCCTATATCAGGAGGCTTAACCTCCACCCTACGGGCCAAATATGGCCTGTAGAGCCTTGGAATCTGGCCCATGGGATTCCCGTAGGTTGGGAAATTTGGTGGCGGAGGAGCAGTAGCAGTACTGCCATCCCTTCCTGCTGCCAAAATCCCAAGCTCCACAGGGTGGGGCAGAGCTGGGCCACACCGCCTTCCCTCTACATGGCTGGGTTGGGGCTGGGCTGTGCTCCCCTCCCCCCAGTGTAGGGCCCGGTCACACCCTCTTCCCTCCACTCAGTCAGGCTGGGGTTGGGCCACAACTCCTGTCCCCCATAGGGACCAGGCCATGCCCCCTCACCCTGCGCAGCTGGTTCAGGCTAAGCCTTTCCCTCTACCCTGCCAGGTCAGGGCCAAGGTATGCCCCCTTCCTTCTATGGGGACGGGCCATACCAGCTCCCCCGGCAGAGCCAAGCTGTGGCCAGCCCAAGCCCCCTTCCTCCACATGGCTGGATTAGGGTTAGGCTGTCCCCCTTCCCCCTTTACATGGCCGGAAGGGGCCCTGCCATGTCTGGCCCACAGCGGGATCAGGCAGTGCCCATCTGACCCTCCAGCCAAAAAGGCTGACCACCACTGGCTTATATCATCAAAGTATTTAAGTGCCCAACTGTATGGATAAACGATATGCCTTAATTGCAATTTCTGAATTTAGTGTACACGTTTACTAAATGCTACGGGAGGAGAGGGAGGGGAGACAAACTGGAACTAAACGAATATTAAGGGCCTCACGCATTTCCCACAACTGGCTGCAGTGACTGCTATCTTGCCCAGCCCTGGTGACTGGCTAGGATAGTTTCTATTACCTTGGTAGTTTTTTCTGTGCCTTAAAAGTTGACAAATCCTCAAAACAGGAAATAGGGAAGTTAATCCTAACTCTGCTTCCGAGTACACATAAATTTCAATGCAGTCTTTAATGAGGTGGTCAAATACTACTACTACACAGTATTACTACATCTTTAATATGCACATGTAACATCTTGTATTTTTTTTCCTTGCATCTTTACATACTTCTATGCATTTCAGTCACCACAATCCAGAGTTTCTTCAATGACTGCAGCTAGCTGCACACAGGCACACCTCTGCACTAAACAGCACATTGCTGCCCGCGGACTGAATCTCACTGCAGGAGCCTTTCCGTTTAAAAGGAGAACTTTTTAAAAAGTTCTCAAGCCTAAGGCCTACAGGCTAGAGTCGGGATGAATACATGTGTTGGGGCTCCCTTGACTTACGCAGGATTTGGAGAATCCCAGCTTCCATTGACAAATATAAGTTGCTAGCTATGGCATCTGTCAAGACATGCTGACAAAATGTAACTGGTGATAATGTCTCACCAACTGTCCTGAAGTAATGCCTCGGTGGTGTAAACTCCCTACCCACATTTGTCTGATTTGAGTACTGGCTTTTCAAACTGCTGCTAACACTTAATTACTAATGTTAACGGGCTCTACTGCTTATCCACTAGTGAATAAAAATCAGGTAGCAATTGGGAGTAAAGGCCAAGGGGCTGTGAACTGGGAGCTGCTGCAGGGAGGCAAACAGAGAAGAACAAAAAAAAAAAAAAGAAAGATGAAGAAGGGGGGAAACCTGAGAAAGGAAGACAGGGTGTAGAGAAAGCAAGGATAGATGTAGTGGGGCCTTGAGAGGCAGGCTCTCTCATCGAGTCCTCAATAAGATACCAAAATAAACAAACAAATAAATAAAAATGTACAATATAAAATGCCCTGTTGATCTCTGGGAAAATTCCCAGTCAACAGTGGGGAGAGATGCACTAAGGGGAGAAACTCCAAAAAACATTCACTATAATTAAACAGAGATTTTGACCCTCTCCTCCACGTGTTTCACACTCCAGTTTAGGCTATATATATATTTCCATAATTTTCTTGGTAGACACAGCAGAGGGGAGCTGTGGAATTAGAAGTGCCTCTAAATAGTAAGTTATATACCATATTGTGTTACCTTCACTGATGTGAAATAGTGCCTTACTCTACAAGCAGTCACTTTGATTTCACTGAAACCAAAAGTTCCTTTCTGTATAAAGTGCTATTCAACATGAAGGAAGGCAGCAAAATCAGGCCCTATTTTTAGATATTAGAAGCTGTTTGTCAGAGATATATTCATAGCAGAAATGCATCAACAGAACGTTATTTGTATTATTTCTTGCTAGACCATCTTATGCAAGTATAACTAATTTGTAACTTTCACATGGCCTGACCTCAAGCTGCCTTAGTGAAGTTCAGATATGGTTTTTTCAGAGCATTAGATGCAGTCCCTCTCAAATCATGTTAAACAGTTTCCTTAATGAGCAAGCATTCCTGTACAGAATTCGCAGCATCACAGTCATTAAAACAGTTCAAACGAAAGCAACTTAAATTTATTAAAACCAAATTCTCTTATTGGTAGTAAATGCTTGCGTGTTTTAGGTGCTGCTATGGGTTTTGTTGTATTAAGTCCCAGAAGTATTTATAAATAACTTATGTTAAACAATTCTGATAATTCATTCACTCAGTTCTGAACTCCTAGTTAGGAGAGCATGTTTTCACTTTTTTTTCCTTCTTATGCTTCATCTGTGTGTAATATATTGTATAAATATAGGTCATGTTGTGATTTTATTGAGATAAGCCTAATAGATTTTCTACTGGAAAAATGCAGAGAACTACAAACTGCCCAGGGTTGTTAAAAAAATGGCATAATAGTATTTAAGAAACAATATGAGCTTTGGGGCTCCTATGTACTCCCACAATATAAATAAGTAGACAAAGATACACAAGAGGGCACAGGTTGCATCTTCATCCTTCATTTTGGTATTGCTAAAATAACCTAAAACCTGCTTAGCACAGATTATATATTTAATTTTCAATTTTTTTAAATAGCTAAATTAAAACTAACAACTTTTTGTGGCTTCCAAAATTTGCAGGGTTACAAAAAGTTGTAACAGAGCAAACAGGTTATAAATCTAGAACATAAGAGACTGTTGCCTGCCTGTATTGAGGGCACCCGAACCCAGCTTCTGTATTGGAAGAATATGGAGGATGGATTCAGGGCACTTCAAGGAACTGGGGTATGTGAGGCTCATAATGAAAGACTTCTGTAAGTGCAGGGCATCCTTTCTTAGAGTGTGTCTGCAGTACATATATAATGCAGCATCATACAGGGATATCCACAGAGCGGCCCAGAATTAGCTGGGTAAACTCACCCAGGCTGAACACTATGTAAAGGCAACCCAAAATACTTCACTTAGTGCTCGTTTGAGTATGTCTGCACAGCACTTCATTATCCCATGCAGACTAGGTCTGCAAATGTGGAAGTATTTGATTCAGATGATTCAAAGGACAGTGATTCAATTCAGAGATTCGGATCACAGTCCTGAATCGATTTGGCCAAATCAGCTTTGGAAGATTCAGCACTGATTCGGAGAGATTTAGTGATTTGGATTGGCCAGGGAGAGGCTGGCACAGCCAGGCGGCTGCAGGTTCTCCTGCGGCTCCTCTGGCTGTGCCTACCTCTCCCCGGGTGGGGGGAGCCATGGGAGAAGCCCCCATGGGGTCACTGGGGCTGAGCGGTGCTGGGCTCCAGGTGACTGCTGGAGCTGCCCTAGCTCCCAGACAGCGTGCAGCACCCTGCTGAGCCGCGCTCCACCCGTGCCATGCGGCAGCTGCCATGCAGGTACCAAGCGGGGGGGGGCAAACCCCACTGCCCCATGCGGTACTGGGGGGGGCTCTGCCATGAGCCCTCAGCGGCCCCCAATCACCGCTACTAGCGCTGGTGAGTGCGGGTTTTTTTTTTAAAGTGCTGGGAGGCTGGGGCCGGGTGGGGCAGCCAGATTCATAGATTCCTAGAGTCAGAAGGGACCTCAGTGGGCCATCTAGTCTGAAGGCAAGAAAAGAGTCACCAACCCTGGGGTCATGTGATCCCAGCCAGGTGCCTGTCCAGTCTCCTCTTGAAGACTCCCAAGGATGGGGCGAGCACCACCTCCGTTGGGAGCCCATTCCAGATCCTGGCAACCCTGACCATGAAGAACTTTCTCTTAATATCCAGCCTAAACCTTCTCCCTAGTAGCTTATGGCCATTGTTCCTTGTCGTTCCAGGGGGTGCCCTGGTGAACAGATTGTCGCCTACTTCATGTTGCTCTCCCCTTATGAATTTGTACGCCGACACAAGGTCGCCTCTCGGCCTTCTCTTGGAGAGGCTGAAGAGGTTAAGGTCCCTTAGCCTTTCCTTGTAGGGCCTTCCCTGCAGGCCTCTAATCAAGCGAGTGGCTCTTCTTTGGACCCTCTCCAGGTTGTCTGCATCCCTCTTGAACTGCGGTGTGCAGAACTAGACACAGTATTCCAGCTGTGGTCTGACCAGTGCTGCACAGAGGGGGAGAATCACTTCCTTGGACCTGTTTGTGAAGCACTGGGCTTCTCCCACAGCTCCTTCGGCTGCGCCTGCCTCTGCCCTGGTGGGGGGAGCCACAGGGGCTCTGCACAGCTGCCGCTTGCCCAGCCGGTGTGGAGGGAGGGTGGGGGCGATGCAGGCGTGGCTCGCTCCAGGCAGCAGCAGGGCATGTAGATGCGGCAGCGCTGGGAGTGGGGGGCTCCCAGTGCTGCCGCACCTACATCAGCACTTGGAGCGGGGGCTCTGTCCTGTTGCTGCTTGCCAGCTGGCGCAGCAGGCATGGGATGCGGGTGCAGCAGTGCTGGGAGTGAGGGCTATGCCCTGCTGCCACTTGCCCCCTTCTACCTGGAGCGCGCCAGACCTGCATCCCGCCCCCCTGCCCCGACTGGGTAAGTGGCAGCAGGGCAGAGCCCCCACTCCCAGTGCTACTGCACCCGCATCCCACACCCCCTTCCCTGAGTAACGTACCCCCCCACCCGGCTGGGCAGCTTGTCCCAGCCCCAATCCCTCCCTCCCCCATGTCCCTTCTGTCTCCCCTTCCCTCAACAGACTTACTGGCTGGAGGCAACGGTCAGCTGCCTGTTTAGTCTATGGCTGAATCTCCAAATCAGCCAAATCTTTTCCGAATCGATTTGAAGCATCCGAATCGATTCAGAGCTTTCACTTGGTCTCCTGATTCTATATGGATTCAGAGATTTGGTCCCTGAATCGGGCCAAATCTCCTCCGAACAGAATCAACTATTGAAGTTTTGCACAGCCCTAATGTAGACATGCCCTTAGCTGACAGCGAATGAGCCAACAATACTCTCTTGTGTTGGTGCCATGATTTGCAAACACCAACCCAGAAGAAAAGGAACTCCTCACCAGAACAAACCTCTGTACCCCTTGATAAGGACCACTCACATGCTAAACCCCAGCTTTCAAACTTCAGTCATTTTTGCTGCAACCCTCTTGAGCCTCATCAAACAATTACTTTTAAAGCACAACCATATATGAAGGCCAGTAAGGGGAAGACAGAAATAAGAGAGAATCTCATATTTTTCTGCCCTGTGCACATTTCCCTTGATCAAAGAACTTTTAGTTGAAAAAAAAAAATAGTAGCAGGGAGGGACCCAGGCCTAGACAGGACCCCATGTCATTGGTTGAGTCTAGTCTCCTACTATTGCTGACATCACATCATATAATCCTTTCACAAACTTACTGTGCTCCACTTTTAAAGTAATGAGATCTTTTGCCCCCATTATTTTGATTGGACGGCTGTCTGAGTCTCCCACTACAGACAGTTACATACCCATTTGTTCTTGTGCCAATACTGTTCACTAGCTCAAATAGTTCTTTTCCCTACCTGATGTTTACCCCTCTGACATACTTATTGGCAGCAACCAAATCCCCTCTCAGTCTTTGTTTTGCTAGATTAAAAAAGCCAAACTCTTTTCATCTCCTTCTGCAAGATGGACTCTCTATTCTCCTCATCATCCTAATAGCACTTCTCTGCACCTGCTCCATTTTGAGTTCATTTTCCTTGAACATGGGTTACCAGAATTGTACGCTGTTTTCCAGGTGAGGTCTCACCAGCATCTTGTACAAGGATAATTCTGTATAATATTACTGGAAATACTTTGGCTGATGCAAATGAGATCTGAGGATATCTTTTTTCATGGTTCAGCATGGCAGCTCAGAGCCACTCTGTGATCAACTAGCACACCAAGTTTCCTCTCTTCCTCAGTCCTTTCTATTGATGAGTTTCCATCTTATAGCAGAATTTTTTGCTACTGAACTCTAAAAACATGACCTGGAATTTGGTGTCACTAAATTTAATTTAATTTCTATCAAAGCAGTCTTCCAGAACATCTACTTCACAGAATCACAGAAAAGAAAATTCTTTATTAATGATATCCTGATCCTCCTCTGTAGTGACAATGCCACCTAGCATTGCATCATCAAGATTTCATATGCACATTCACAAGCTTGGTGTCAGAACCATTAATACATTTTTTAAAACAAGTTCAGTCTGAAGGCCAATATCTGATCACTTCATTAATAACCATTTCCAGTCTGATGTCTCCTTTCATCACTACAAACTGCCATCGCCCCTTACCAAGTTCTTTACCACCTTGCAGTTCCTCTACTAATCCCAGTCTTCTCCATATTTATTAAAGATTTCCCATTGGATGCTCCATCAAACACTTTATTCAAGTCTTGACAGACAGGATTGCTCTGATTAATTCTTAAATTTCTGAGCACAACTAGAAAGTTGACCTGTTTTTTTTGTAGTTTATTTGAGATTAGCTGTTTCACTGTGGAGATAAATTAGTTACATACACATGAGCTAGCACACTATTGTATAGCTGGGGCCAGAAATAGACCCTGTGGGGCCAGATCCTAATCCAGTTATTAAGCATTTATATGCAATCCTATTCCATGCTGCTTGAATCCCTGAAAAACTGTTAACCTAAAAGATGGAAAGGTTCTTCTCCTGGCTGGGTTTTTTTTTCTGACTCATCAAGCTTAAGACTAGAATGAAGGCAAATAACAGAAGTAGGAGCTTTCATTTTTTTTTTGAGAAAGAAAGAGAGAGAAAAATCAAGCTGGGTATAACAGGATCACACCTGGAGACTCAGACTCCTAAGTGCCACTTAGGTGCCTCATCCAAGCAGTATTTCCAGCCCTGAGGCCCCAATCCTACAAACATGTGGGCGGCACCTTGTAGGTCCACGTGGAACCCGTGAAGTGGATGAAGGTGCAGTGGATGCAAGCATCCATTTGAGCTATTTGGAGAATCAAGGCCACAGGGTCAGATCCCTCACTGGCAGGCAGAGATGGGGGAGATGGCGTTTGACTTCAAAGGAAAGTCAGGCTGAAGTTGACTGACCCTCAAGTAACTTAGCAAGAAACAAATTCAAAAACACAACCTCTTCTGCATTTGCTCGATACAAAATTTTTCAAGATTGTAACTCAGATCAAACACATCTTCCTCTGCAGCAGGGCTACTGCACTTTCATACCATACTGCAACTGCTAAATACAGCTGGAGGTTTTGGGCCAGAGCTGTTCAATAAATAGCATCACATGATTGTTTTAAAACAAAAAGTGTATTTCAATCACATGCCCCAAATATGTTTTACTTGAAACAAAAAGCAATCAGCTGTGGCAGAGACCAAGCAGAGTAAACCTTGACCTAAAAGACGAATGTTTTGCAAAGAAATGACTATTTGAAAGCTCAGCTATATAAAGGAAACCTTCCTGCAATCTCAACTTTAGCTGCTGCTACAAAAATCATGTCTAGGATATCATTCTATTAAAATTAACAAGAAACTTCCTAGACTTATGTTGAGTCAACTTTTTCTCTATGAATAAATTGTGAAGGATATTATTCCTGGAACAGAATAAATTCTTGGAATTACTGAGTAACTTATGCGCTATTCCCCTGTTCCAAGAATGCATTACTTATTTTATCATGACAAAGTAAAGTTATTAATCTGCTGACTTCCATTTCAACAATGTGAAATGTTGTAAAATGCACAGACACCTGCATTACAGTAC
Source organism: Alligator sinensis (assembly GCF_000455745.1). NCBI lineage: Eukaryota > Metazoa > Chordata > Crocodylia > Alligatoridae > Alligator > Alligator sinensis. The sequence goes on along the minus strand of NW_005842018.1, from coordinate 1,824,284 downwards.
ATTTCAGTTCCACTTTATATCAGTCATAAACATCTCTGTTTTGGACATCTCTTCAAAACAAATGCACCCAGCCTACTTACTGTATGTAGCATTCAATTTTATGAAACTATAAAAGTTCTTCACTGTTAATTACACAGACAAATGTCTCATCACACATTTGGTTACCAGGATAATATAATTAGTTTTCTACATTAACCTTTCAAACACAGAGCCTGAATTTCAAGTTGAAAGCATTGTAAAGACATTGTCTTATATTATATGTTCATATCTTTGTGAAGATAATAAAATACAATAGACAGATGAACACACTCTTAAAAAGCCATGGTGGCTCTACAAGACAGTGCCGGCTTTATGCTACAGGTGTACAATCTCCTGACGAACTTACATTCTCCTTTCTGGGGTAGAATAAAAGTGCTGTCACTATTCGCAAAGGGCTATGGGGCTTTACTAGTTCAAACATCACACAAACAGCCTGACCCTAACATGCCTTGCTCATGGAAATTCAATGGGGCTACTTGTCTGAGAAAAGGCATGCAGAATCAGGCTCAGAGACATTGTATTCACTTTCAGTTAATCTCCTACTGATACCTCCTGAAACACTTCTACAGGCTTCAGTGGGAGCTGGATCAGACCCTTAGTGAGGTGATGTCTTGAGCATCCTAAATTCCTGAATTCCATGGATTAAAGCCACACAGAGCTAGATCCATACAGGCAATGTGCTGCCTGGCACCAAAAGAGGAATTCACAGCACTGAATTAGGCACCTTTGTTCTCTGCGGTGCAGAAGAAGCAGGTACCTATAGGCATGTCTATACTGGCTCCTGGCTGCTCTCAAGGCTGCCAACAGCTTGACAGCAGAGGTGGGAGGTACTTTCAGGGCATCCTCACTGCCTCAGTTCTGGGTTTGGATCACGCAGACAGGGAGCTCATGGGTAGGGATAGGATTCAAAGCCCTGGCTCTTCTCCTGGAGTTAGGTGTCTGCTCTCTTTCGTTTGCACCATGGTGCTGCACTATCCAGAATGTGGGAGAGGTGTGATTCAATTCTCTTCTACGCAAGGGAATACTTAATATTAAATAGTGAAGTGCTTGGTGGGATGTAATCAGCCTCAATCATAAAGCTAGAGAATGATGCTCTATCACCCTCCCCCTTCCTCTGGCCAAATAAACTGCTAATTATCCAAGGAAAAGGGGATCATCATTAACGAGAGGGATCAGGAGTACCACTATCAGAATAGCCTGCATCCTGCTGGTTAGGGCACCCTCCTGGGAGGTGAGAAGTGTGGATTCAAAACTTCCTAAAAGAGGACACTGAGCCCAAGTCTCCCACATCCCAGCAGAGCTCTCTAACCACTGAGCTACTGAATGAAAGGGAAGTTGGTACCACATCCTCCTTCTCCTCTGGAGTTTGTGTGGAATCAATTTCCCAGATGAGCCCTGAGAATACCTAAGATTAAGGCCCTCAGGAGACCAAGGGTAAAGAATCCTGAAGGGACTTTAGCAAGTAATAGATGTCCAGATGCTTGGCACCACTGAGTCCAAGGTGTGCCAGAGCATGCCCGGAGGGAGAACTCCAGGTGCTTGGAGAATCTTTACTGCTCTCAACCTAGGTGGCTACGAAGTTTACGTGGCAACTAAGCACGGGTCTTGAGAATCAGAACTTTGGATTTAGGCACCAATAGTGAGAAGCAGGACAAATTTAGGCGCCTAAGTCCTTTTTGTGCATCTAGCCCACAGTCCTTTTGTAGAGATGCTCAGCATCTCTCCAATCAGATCTGAGATAAGAGAGGAGCAGGGCTGGGAATGGAAAGGGGGAAAACAGTAAGAAAGCTAAAGATGACAGTGAATAAGCAGCCACAAAAAATGATGAGCAGCTCAGTGACAATCGGTCCTATCAAGCTGTAGTTAGGAAGGCTATATATTACTTCTCTTTCTTTACACATTTTTGATTGTTGATTTAATTTAATTTTGCAATGGCAGGATTAGCAGGCAGGCTACAGAGGTGAAAGGACATTACATTAAGACAGCACATTAATCCCCTATCCCACCCAAGGCAGAAGCAAAAACCAAACAAATAGCGGCTTCCTGGAAATTGAATTTCTGTTATCCAGATGTCAAAGATGTAATACCCCAATTACACAAACTATTGCCAGTGAAGCATGCCAGCAAATATGCAATGTAAATGGGGTGAGCAGAGAGCTGCAAAACTGCACAGTCAGCATCTGGCTCTGTGAGTGAGTGATAATTAGCACTGTGTGTAGACACTAATAAACATTTATGTCTGAAATTACAACTTTTAGCAGTGTTAATAAAGGATATATTGGCAATTCGCAGAATAAAAAGGTCTTGGAAAGAACGTCAGATTAAACAATGGCAGACACTTCCTGCGCTCGCAGAGATTTTTTACCACTCCCAAATTGCAAATGGCCACGCTGGGTTGCTCAGAAATTAATCAATGCAAGAACATACCTAAAAAAATGGGTTGTGTTTCTTTGGTCTCCCCATTAACATCATTGCTGTAGTCAGAGATCTTGTATACCTCATGGTGGTAATCTGGAATGAAAAATGATAAAAAAAAAAAATTAGAAGGCAAGCAATCTGGAAAAAATGAACTCTGCACACACGGCCACAATTTTACTGCGTAATTTATCAATATATCTGCAGTTTATTCTATGTTCATCAAATTAACCACAGAAAATGTGCTCTGTATCAGCACCTCCTAAAAAACTTTGCTCACACTGAAGAGGCTCGGCTGAAATATTTCACAGATTTTAGGGAACAGCTATGCCTGGCCTAAATTACTGTGTTCATTTTCACAGCAAATTATCCCACCAGATGCCAATTATCTGGCTTCTTGCTTTACAGATGGAAAGCAAATTTATAATGTAAATGAAAACTTTACCTTTTCAAAAGCCAAGGGAAACTTCAAACTTTACCTCTTAACAAAATTAGTGATACGCACTGGGGGGAGATGTTGCTAGGTCTGTGGACTGATCCTGCATCACTGATGTTATTTGGCTATTTAATTCCTAAGTGCAAAATGCATGGGTATACAGCCATAGAAATTGATCTTACTAAAAAGATATTGCCATCACCAAACGTTTAATATCTGAGTGGTTGGGGCTGCAGATGCCCTGGCCCCATGCTGCACAGGCTGCACATCCTTGGGCCACATGCTGTACATGCTGCATGCTGTGCTGCAGGAGACCCACTGCTGTACCTCACTAGCACCCTGCAATGTGGAACGCCCCCCACCACCTACTGCATTGTGTAGGGTACCCAGGTCCCCTGAAGTCCCTTGGCAGAGGACCCTCTCAGCCCTTGTCCCACTCCCAGGGGTAAAGGAAAGAAGTGAAAGCTAGAGGAGGAAGAGGGAACACACAACTCCAGCAGCAGCAGAAAAGCAATGGGAAGGGCAGTTCCTGAACCACTGCAGGTTAACCTCTCAGGAGCCACAAACAGCCAGAGGCTACCTGATGGACAGCCCTAATTTAATATACAAAAAGTTGCAGTTCTACCACTATTCATTTTGTATTTCAAATAAAGCAAAACTTGGATGCTGAGGTCTCAGCTCTGATTGCAGGTGTGCATTTGTTAAAAGCAACTCTCTCATTTGCAAACACCTAAGGAGAGAGGAGTAATTATGGCAGGAAATACTAGGAGACAGCCCTCCTGGAGTCTATTTCTGGCTCTGCTACTGACATACTCTATGACCTTGGGCAAGTCACTTGGGACCAGGCAGTATTAAGCACTAAGCAGCTCTTTTGACATGCTGGATGTTCTTATAATGGAAATGCAGGGAGCTCAGCATCTCAGAGGACGAGGTCCTTTAATTCTACATCTCAGTGTTTCTCTTTGTGGACTGGGTTTTTTATCAAACTTACCTGCCTCGTAAAGGTGTTATGGAAATTAATTAATGCAAAGAAAAGTGCTTTGAGCTACTCAGATAAAAGGCACAACAGAAGTGAAGAGTATTTATGCAGTTGCTCCTTTCATGAGAAACACACCTGCAACCCTGACAAAATAATCAAGTCCAGAATTTAAAGACCCTCTGTATTAAATCTTTCTTATTACGCATTGTTATTTATGTGTAAAGCACTAGGCACAAAAGAAAGGAAAAACAAAAGATGTGATCCCAGCAGTGCATCAGAATAAAAAATAACATCAATACAGGTGAGAAATAGGGAGAGATGCGACGATAGGGAAGGATGACTTCTATGGATATGAAGCAAATTTAAGGGGAATGGTGACTAGTCACACTTAATAAGGATTTATTTACTTGGAAGATTTTTGGATGGGGTGTGCTGGGGGAGTAAAGACTAACAAGGCTGTATGACATACAGAGCCAAACCTGGCTTCCTAAGTCACTTTTCCAAAATAAGAAACCCCACAGAATTTACCAGAGTCCTGTTCTCCAGTCATTAAATTCTATTTATTTATTTTTTCTCCTGTTGATGCAGATTGGGTAAAAGTGTGTTATCAGTACCTGGACAGTAGGGACTAGCAGATTAACAAAGTTTAAATTATATGTTGTCTCCAGCAAATATGATACTGTTCACTTTTGGTTCTTAGCTACTCTGTTAAAGTTACTGCATTTTGCTCCAGAGGTGGCTACATCTCAATAAAAGAATAAAGTGATCTCTATATGCACAGTTGGTATGATCAGGGTGGTAAAGTGCTTTGAGATTCTTTGAGATGAAACAGGAGAACAGTGACAACAGTTTATATATTTTTAAATAAATACAGCACAGGGCTTCCTCTTCAGTCCCTTTCTGCCTCAGATGTCACAGTCCAGGGCCTGTGAAATCCATATCAATTTCACAACAGTAAACATTAAACTGTGACATTACTGAGTGACTCAACCAGGAGGCACAGGCTGATTACAAGGGAGACAACAATCATATATATAATTATCTTGGTAATCAACTCTGATAGAAAAGGAAAAATACTAAAAGTACATGAGAATGTAATCTTACTGTACTAAAACACGGTTCTTATCTTCTGGACTCTCTGAGAATCCAAGTACGTTTCCTTCAGAAATTGCATTTGGCACAGTTGGTCTCTTTACATTTCTACAAGCAGAAGATTTCCAAGACAAGCCAAGCATAACTAAGAATTTACGACCAAACATTAGTTTATCTAGAATTAAATGACAGTTAACGTAGCATTAGCCAAATTCTTAACTTACGTTACGGTTAAAACTATCTGTCAAATATCTATTTGTCTTTAATTATTTAGGTTATTCTACACTTTCCACCAGTTCCCTCAGCTTGGAAATAAAAATACACTAATCAGTTTCACTTTTGTTTCTCATCAGTTTCACTTTCAAATCCTCATGCTGCTCTAAGCCAGTTCTTCAACCCTGGGTTCACAAGCAATGCAGGAGCAGGTTTATTGCTTGAAAAATAAATGTAGTCTTTGGCATTTAATATCCCTTCCAGCCCTACTTCTCTATGATCCTTCGTGCATTTCTACTTGTAGCTTGGCAAGCGCTTCTTTGTACAAGCTTGTATTCACCCAGCTGAACAAAAACCAAATCTACACGTTCACCATGCAAACGCTCCACTGTTACGTTACGCATTTACAATATATATTTATATATATATATAT
>NW_005842018.1:1817929-1818647 GCF_000455745.1 Alligator sinensis | reverse complement strand
TTATTTTAATTTTAGACCCGCCTTTCTTACACTTGTTCCCGCATAACCTGCGGCAACCCCCCCCCCCCCTTCTTCCTCATCTTGACACAGGAGTTGTGAACCTCTGGCATTTCTTTTCAGAAAGTGTGACATGACACCAAAGAGACTCTGCCTTCAACTTGGCATGCAGGACACATCCGGCATTTCATGGAGATATTTCAGTTCGATACTTTACAAGCTCTCCAGCCAGATCAAGGAGGGCGAAAAACATCTCCATCGGCTGCGGTGGCAAGAAACAAACCCCTGCCCCCCCTAAAGCCAGGTCCACCTGTTTAAACCACCCAGACAGCCTCCGATTTTCGAGACGGACTGAAAGACGGAGGTGCATTTCTCCGACATGAATGAGGAGGAGCGGGGTGTGTGTGTGGGGGGGGGGGACGACAAAATAAAAAAATAAAATTAAAAATAAAATTAAAATAAAGCAACGCCCCCTCACCCCCAAATCCAACAAGTCTCACACCAGCCAGCCCCCCTCCCTCTGCCCTCAAATTAAATGAGTGGCGTGGACATGAAACCTCTCTCCCAGCCAGACGTGGAGGTAGGTGCGCAGCGGCCACGCAAGAGATAATAATATTAAAAAAGGGGGGACGCAGACCCTTGTCATCCCCCCCCCTTTTTTGAATGGTTCAAATTGAACCCCCTCTTTTTTGGGGGGGAATGAAATGAAACCCAACTTTAT
>NW_005842018.1:1810786-1817464 GCF_000455745.1 Alligator sinensis | reverse complement strand
GCCGCCGCCGCCGGCCGCCATCTCGCCGGGACCCGCCGCTCCGACCCGGGCCGGGGCCGGGGCCGGGGCCCGCTGGGGAGGAAGCGCTCCGGGGCAAGAGTCCCCAGCTACCCCGACACGGTATCCCGGGGGAAGGTGCCGGGTTATCCTCTAGTAAAGGTGCCGGGTTATTCCAGGTAAAGTTGCTCTGTTATGTTATCCCCGGTAAAGGGGTCGGGTGCTGTGAATCTGAGGTAAAGGTACCCAGTTACCCCAGTGTAAATAAAGGTGCCTGGTTATGTTAGTCTGGGGTAAGGATACCCAGTTAACCTGGAGTAAAGGTGCCCTGTTATATTATCCCGGGGTAAAGGTGCCCGGTTATGTTAATCTGGGGTAAAGGTGCCTGGTTATGTTATCCCGGGGTAAGGTGCCGTGCTACCCCAGGGTAGAGGTGCCTGGTTATCCCCTGGTAACGGTACCAGTTTATTCCAGGTATCATTGCCCTGCTATGTTATTCCAGGTTCAAAGTGCCCAGTTAATCTGGGCTAAAGGTGCCCAGTTATGCTAATCTGGGGTAAAAGTACCCCAGTTAACCCCAGGGTAAAGGTGCCTAATTATGCCCTGGTAAAGATGGGGATTTCCTGGGTAAAGTTGCCCTGGTATGTTAGTCCAGGATAAAGGTCCCCAGTTAATCTGGCATAAAGGTGCCCCCAGTTATCCCCAGGGTAGAGGTACCAAGTTATTCCAGGGTAAAGGTCTCCAGTTAATCTGAGGTACAGGTGCCTGATTATCCCCTGGCAAAGGTACCAGGTTATTCGAAGGTAAAGGTGCCCTGTTATGTTATTCCAGGGTAAAGGTCCCTAGTTAATCTGGGGTAAAGGTGTCCAGTTATGTTAATCTGGGGTACAGGTACCTGGTTATGTTCTCCCAGGGTAAAGGTGCCCTAGTTATCCCAGGGTAAAGGTACATGGTTATGTTATCCCAGGGCAAAGGTGCCTTGGTTCTCCCCGAGGTAAAGGTACCCAGTTAGCCTGGGGTAAGGCTGCCCCATGCTGGGAGGTTGTGTTCCCTTCCTTGTTTCTAAAGCCCATTAAATAAGCAAAGAGGAGGAGCTATGGACATGCAAACTGTTTTGCATCCATCCTACCAAGTTGTGCTTAGGTACCACCTTGGGAGTGTCTGCCTAGAGAGAAGTGGTTAACTGGACTAGTCTGGAGTCACTGTAGATATGCCCACGTACAGACTAACTGAATACCATGTATACCTAGAGAGAGAGTACAAACTTTCATGAGCCGGAGTTCACTTCCTCATGCTCAGCTGTTCACCTAGTACAACCTTTTTATGCTGACAGCCCCCATTTCTGAGTTGGGTTTTCCCTGAAACTGCAGGCTGAAAGTATCTCCCTCTGATTGTATTTGTATTGCTCATCGTGTGTACAAGGGTGTGCCCATTTCAATCGCCCCTGAGGTTAATCTCTGCCTGGCAGAGGTCACAAAGTAAAATCGGAAGAAGCTTGGCAGGAGCCTCTGCGAACTGAGCGCACAAAGTTTCACACAGTTTCCCTTGATGTGGCTGCTCAAAGGAAAGTGCCTTCCTCAAAGAAGGTGTGACAGGAAGGCCAACCTAAGATTTACATCATCTGAACACAACTGAAGCGAATGCTTTAATTTGATCACCAGCTTACACCTTCACCTCTGCTAGGGGTTTGCTGTACTTGATATCCTGTGCTACCTGCTACACAGAATGAGCTCATTTCACCCCTGGTGCAACTTCACTGCAGTCAGTACATCAAGAACACCTTTGGGAGAAAGTGCACTGCATGCAGGGACCACAATCCTGCATTCAGACAATTTAAAACTCAGGCCAAATCAAAATCTTTTGTCTCAGCCCTGCCGCAAGTCCCTAAATGGGCACAAAACGTGCCTGCAGGTATTTAAAGAGAAACACCCTGACTGTCCACTGACGTCCATAGTTCAGTGCTGCAGGTCGTGCACTGGCTAGGAAGAATGAGGTGAAAGTAATACAAAGAAAACAGACTGAATATTACCGTTATTTATTTGTATCACAGTTTTTGTAGAAACTTCAGTCAGACCAGATCCATGTGGCACTAGGTACTGCACAAACAAAAAGTAGAAACCAGACCTGGCACCAAATAGCACTGTTGAAAAATAAGCCTATAGGTGAGATTCATCAAGTTCTAGAATAGCCCCTTTCTAAGGGGCTTGGACAGGGATGTTGTTTTAAATGCAGTTTCTAAATGGAGAGTCCCTAAGGCAGGATGCTGCTTTTGGAAATTTTCTAAACTTCAGTGTAATACTTTATAAAAGAAAACTGGGCTAACAGGCTCGCTCAATCCTGCATTATGTATTTTGGGTGTGGATGCTGAAGCAGTAGAGGCAGGTACATAGAAGATAACAGGTCTTCCCAAGCCTAGATAATCCACTGGGCTAGCATGGCTACATTTCCATAGGTAATAGCACACAAGGGAGTGATAGAGCTGCCATTACTACTACTGTCTGCTAAATTAAATGGTCACAATTAATCCCCAACGTAACTTCAATGAAGCCAGGCCTTAAACTCCACTGCTCCATTGTTTTAAGTTTGCTTGTACCCATCAGGGTCTAATCCCTACCGATTTTTCTCTGCCAACTCGACTTAAAAGACTTAAAACATCTTTGGGACTGTTATGCTTTGTGCTCATCTTTAATGGGACAATAGGAGAATTTAATAAAGCATAAGGCCTTCATTCACTGCTGTTCAGCTCACATGATAGGCTCAACTCTACACTGACCTAAGGAATGTGGTACAGACCAAAAAAAGATCTTTTCTGTTTTTCCTGCCATTCTTTGTCTTGTATTAGACAGTTTTGTAAAACACTTCGGGACATGATTTGTGAAGAGAGACTCATGAGACAAAATGGAATTGGTGTCTGTCTTTCCTTTTGATTATTCTCTTTGGGTTTTATTTATTTTTTCTTAAAGGGACACTGTCAATTGTGGAAATTACATATCTGTACAGATTGAGTGCACTCCATGATTATAAGTAACATCTACAATTACTGCAGTAAGAGTTAGTGAAAAACTATTTTTTTTCTATTGCTCAGTTGGCCTAAATTGTGCATTTGACAGAACTTCAGTTATGATTATTTTCAGCAGTTTTCTGGGTATACCAAGAGCCTGATTCTACCGCACAGGAGAAAACTTCCTCATGTGAGTAAACCCCATGTGTTTTTCGACCCAGACACCTAAACCCTGATCCTGCAATCTGATCTGTACGGGCGTGAATTAGAAACTAGGACAAGATGACAGATTGACAGTCCTTTAGGTCAAAGTCCTCTAATTATCTACAGAGCAGGTATGATATCGGTCACTGCAGAGCCTACATTCCATTCCACACTGCCAAGCCACCTCAACCATGACCTAAGAGAATATCTTTCTCAAGGGATCATTCAGTTTTCAAGTACACTTAGACCTGGGAGTATCTTTTGGGACACTGGTATTTTTATTCTGTAGACACCTAGAATGGGACTCAGAACAACAATAGTGCATTTGTGTCAAAGTCAAAATGTTCATTATTCTTGCCTTGCCCCACCTTATTCAGGAGCTGCATTTCAGTGATGGGCAACAGACAATAGCTAAATAAACTTGATCCAATGGGCAGAAAACTTTTCATTTCACCATTTAATTTGGTTTAAGTCTCAGAGCCCCCCATGATATTAAATGCTAAGAAACTATAGTTCAACTCCGAAGATTATGAATCATTATAAATCAACTCAGAAAATTATGAAATTTTTGATTACTTGTTTAATTAAAATATTCTTTGAATAATTTGGTTTTTTTATGACATTAATTTAATTAAATAAGATTTATCTAGTAACAACCTTCAAGTAATTGGAGGGGTCGTCGTGCATTATAAGATCAGGGCCTCCTTTTTAGTTAGATGTCCTAAGTTACTCTTCCTTCAGAATCGTTTTCCCCAGTGGCAGCTGTTAATTCTTCAGGGACTCTCTTATTCTATGTAAAGCACCAAGTTTATTTTAAGGTACCATATTAATATTAAATAATACTTTCTGCATCAGGACGTTCTAGACACTTCAGTTTTTCCTTGCTTCAAGGCTTAACCTACCAATGGGTGTGTTCAGCTAATTAAAATGTTTTAATTAGCTGTGTGAAAACTATTATTATAAATGTAGACTAGTTGAGGGCAAGCAAAAAAGGGAAAAGAATGCCAGGGCTCAGAAGTGCTTTGGGTCTCTTCAGCCCTCTAATCTGAAAACAACATATTTAACAAAGCTTTGAGTTTAAAAACCTCAAGACTTGATATGAAGTATTAGATTCCCATATGCCAGGCAACCTGCATGAGGCCAGTGTAAGCAGGAAATGGCTGTCAGCATTAACAGTGTGATGATTGCTGCTCATCTTGGAGATGGGAGAGGTTTAATGTGTACGAGAGAGCAGGAGAAGGTTGAAGAGGCAGATGAGAGCGTGAGGAGATGCATAGGTCACTAGTGAGTGGGTTAGCATTTTCAGCTATTTATGTTTCAATGGCTGTATTTGAGGGCTGTACATCCATAGTAACACGTTTTTCTCTGAGGGTTTGCAGTGAACATTTTTCGTCATAAAACCTATATATGAAAAGCACATTTTTAAATATGTAGTCCTTTTTCTGACTCTTCAACTTGTCAAGAGCTCTAATGCCATATTTTCCTCTCATTGAGAAGCATCCTTTTGTTGGAGCTTAACATTAATACAGGTGAAGTGAGCCACGGGCACCACTTCTGCCACAGGCCAGGCAGCAAGTCTCACCCAGGCTGACAGTCTGTCTCCAAGCATCTGGTCCCCAGCCATGCAGGGTCTTAGGGTGTGCGTGTCCCACCCATGGTATGTCCCCCTGTCACTGGGAGTGAGCACCATATCTGCCATGCAGCCGGGCAGCAGCCCATCGGGCCCAATTGCTGCCGTCTCTGTTGACTGATGGGAGCAGGGTGGGTTACTGGCTTTTGCAGGCTTGGCTAGTGCTCCCAGGCTACCCCTGGTGGTGCCGAGGAACACTAACCAAGCTCACAAAGCCTATGGGACAGTGGTGGAATCACCAGAAATTTGACCAGCGTACAGAAGTTATTTAAAGTGCTGTAAAATACAGCGCTTCAAATTTAATACCTCATTTAACAAGGGTTATTTTAAAATGCTGTACTCATTTTTAAAGTGCTGTAAAGCCATGCACTTCTGTTAAGTCACTGCAATAAAGCACATGAAATGGTGAAAAAAGCAACTTCTGTACACACCTATTGACTTCAGGATGCCATAAACAAGTTTGAAGACCAGAAATTCTGTGGTACCTTGTTTTTGTACCCTGTCTAGGTAGAACAGTTGACTTCTTAAACTTACGAACTCTCTGTATACATCCATGTTAGATCCCCCTTTTGAATGTAAGGCTGGGCTTTGGCTTCCTGCTGTCTTTTTAGCTCATTCTTAGAATACGATTTGAAGATGATGTGGCAAAGGACTAATGACAGAGGGCTGCTTAATGACTGTCTTTTCAATGGTCCATCCTTAAAAAGATGGTTGCTACCAAGGTAAGCCAGAATTCCAAATCTGAACTTCAGTGGGGTTCATAGCAAAGACAGGTCAACTGGTAGGGGAATATGATCACCTGATATATCTGTTAGGGATCTAACTTGCTAAAATGGATGAAGGGTAATAAAAGTGTGTGTTTTACACCAGTCATTTTAGAAAAAGGCTTACCTGGAGAGGGAGACAGAGAGACACTTGCACACCCATACACTTGCATTAACTTCTCTCTCTCTCTCTCTCTCTCTCTCTCTCTCCATGTTTCAGAGGAGAAGCAGAAATCATGAGTTGCAGGAAAAATGTCAGGGACTCCTTAAAAGACTGGCTTAAACCCACAGCAGAGGCATATTTAGACACTTTTGTGCTTGGGTAGTGGTGGCACATTGGGCAGCGTCAGTGGCTGTGCTGTTGGTGGCAGTGATGGTGGTTGGGTCAACAATGCAATGGCTGTAATTTTTGCACCCCCACATGTGCCCCCCTGCCCTTACATCACTGGCCCACAGAATGGTCCAGGGTTGTGAGGCAAATGAGGCAGTACCTGCATGTGGGTTTATTATTTTGTCTGACTATGCATCTTTTGTGCTATCCAAAGGGAAGACTAATTGTATTTAGAAACTTTGGCAAACCCTGTGTGCCTGTTGCTTTGCTATCACGGACCCTTAGAGAGGCAGTCTTAAAAGCCAGAGAGGAGTTCTGGGAGAGCATGTACTTAAGTTGTTGGAGACTTTTAATGGACAGACAGAAGTGACAATGTTTGCCTGATCTGGCCCCTGATAGCGCTCTTCAGCTGTGATCAAGCACAGATTGGACATCCGAAAAAATTACTTCACAGTTAGGGTGGCTAGGAGCTGGAACCAACTTCCAAGGGAGGTGGTGCTGGCCCCTACCCTGGGGGTCTTTAAGAAGAGGCTGGATGCCTACCTGGCTGGACTCATTTGAGTCCCGTTTTTGTTTTTAGGGTTTTTTGTTGTTCTCCCGCCCTGGCGGGGGGTCGGGCTAGAAGATCTATTAGGTCCCTTCCAACCCTAAAACTATGAAACTATGAAACTATAACGTAGAGCCGCTCAGCTAAAACAACATTGCTCAACCCAGGTCAAGCTATACCTGCAGTTCGGCTTCTCCTCGCCTC
>NW_005842018.1:1807604-1810221 GCF_000455745.1 Alligator sinensis | reverse complement strand
TCTCTCTCTCTCTCTCTCTCTCTCTCTCTCCATGTTTCAGAGGAGAAGCAGAAATCATGAGTTGCAGGAAAAATGTCAGGGACTCCTTAAAAGACTGGCTTAAACCCACAGCAGAGGCATATTTAGACACTTTTGTGCTTGGGTAGTGGTGGCACATTGGGCAGCGTCAGTGGCTGTGCTGTTGGTGGCAGTGATGGTGGTTGGGTCAACAATGCAATGGCTGTAATTTTTGCACCCCCACATGTGCCCCCCTGCCCTTACATCACTGGCCCACAGAATGGTCCAGGGTTGTGAGGCAAATGAGGCAGTACCTGCATGTGGGTTTATTATTTTGTCTGACTATGCATCTTTTGTGCTATCCAAAGGGAAGACTAATTGTATTTAGAAACTTTGGCAAACCCTGTGTGCCTGTTGCTTTGCTATCACGGACCCTTAGAGAGGCAGTCTTAAAAGCCAGAGAGGAGTTCTGGGAGAGCATGTACTTAAGTTGTTGGAGACTTTTAATGGACAGACAGAAGTGACAATGTTTGCCTGATCTGGCCCCTGATAGCGCTCTTCAGCTGTGATCAAGCACAGATTGGACATCCGAAAAAATTACTTCACAGTTAGGGTGGCTAGGAGCTGGAACCAACTTCCAAGGGAGGTGGTGCTGGCCCCTACCCTGGGGGTCTTTAAGAAGAGGCTGGATGCCTACCTGGCTGGACTCATTTGAGTCCCATTTTTGTTTTTAGGGTTTTTTGTTGTTCTCCTGCCCTGGCGGGGGGTCGGGCTAGAAGATCTGTTAGGTCCCTTCCGACCCTAAAACTATGAAACTATGAAACTATGAAGTGCATGGCTTTAGAGTGCTTTAAAAGTGCCTGATCCTATGACAGCTGCATGAGGGTTCAGGTGAAGACTCTCTAAAACAGAGCCCCTTCAGTAACTTGTGTCTGTGCGTGCCGAGAGCAGAGCCAGGCTGACACAGCTCACTGTGCTCCCAGTGCTGTCTTCAGAATGGGAGAGAGAAAGGGAATGGAGGGAGTTCGGTTTGGGGGGTTTTCAGCTGGCGCTGGAGGATGGGGTGGGTGGATTGGAGCCTCCCCCCACCTTGTTCCTATCCAAGGTATCAAACGTGAGCGGGGTCCATGCACCCCACCCTTCAGAACTGGCTGGGCAACCCCCAGAACGAGCGTCCTCTGCTCCCTTTCTCCCTTCCCATTCTGAAAACAGTGCCAAGGCTGGGAGGAGGGAGGGGAATTGCTAAGGAAGATTGGCTACAGTTTTGCAGCCACTTTAAACAGCAGCGAACATCTGTTGGGCCTGGGGGATCACTGTAACTCATGGGGCTTCCTGCAAAGTGCTATGAGTTACAGTGGGGAGCTGCTCTTCTATCTGTGCCTTTAAGGACAGTATGGGCCAGGGTCAGGTGCAAGGCATTTGGGTGCCAAAGTTTCATATCTGTGAAGCAGTAACGGATAGAGTCATCATTACAACCTATTCAAGTCAAGGAAAGCTTAAGAGAACATGGGGTCCAGTATCTCAGGACCCAAATGCAGTGGCTTGTTGAGTGCCCAGCTGGGGAGAGTTCTCTCATGGTTGTCTGATTTCCCCAGCAGTCCCTTCAGCTACTTTTTCTCAAATACAAGGAGAAGAGAGTGTGGCCATTGGTAGTAATCAATCACTGAAGCTACAGTTAGAAAAATAATCAGCTGTAGGAGCAATGACATTTAGCAATGTTTGCGAACGCCCATAGGTTGCTGGATAAAGATCCCCACATAACAGTCATCTTTGTGCAAGTCCTGACCTAGGCTACTGTTGGGAGCATTACCTTATACTGCGTCTTCCCCCTACTTAACCCTGTTGCTGCTTCCAGCTTGCTGCAGGGATCTGTTCTCTGCTCCTGGATCCTGTTTTTGATCCTCCTATATTTCTCCAGCCACACATTAGTGAATGCAATTGCACTAATATCAATGGGAGTTTGAAAACTAAAAGTAATGTGTGCTTTGGTATGCTACTAATCCACTTATTTGGATCCTCTTACTGCTCCTCTGGGCTGCCCTGATTCCTTCTATCAGCCCACCCAGCTGTTCTGATCTGCTCTCTCAACTTCCACTGCTGCTCTATTAGCATCCCTGTCAGTGCACAAGGCCGCTGCCTTGACTCCCTCAATCCTTATTCCCAGTGAGAGGCTCTGTACTAAATTATAATCCTCATGGCATGGAGCACAGATGTGAACAAAAATACATTCATGAAAAAGTTGCAGTGGTGCCTGTCAGAAGCTGTATTTCCTAAGTATTTTCAAATGGTGCTTAATACAGTGTTCAGCCCACTGGAATGGTTTAGGCTTCATCCACACCACCTGCCTGTTTACCAGAGTTTAAAACAAAATCCAAGCTCACCACCACCGACAGAGTGCATCCAAAACAAATACTCAGAAATACCTCTTTAAGATAAAGACTGTGAATTTAATATCTTGGTCAGGCCAGTGATTGACAAGCCTGGGGAATTATGCCCTTATTCATCTAGGGGATGTCTACCAGAGCACTTTCATTACTGTAGCTCTGCCTTGATTTACCTTTTGGGAGGAGTAGAAAGTCTAGTCTCCCCAAAACCCAATCAGTCCGTGACCTTCCTGCTG
>NW_005842018.1:1799869-1807573 GCF_000455745.1 Alligator sinensis | reverse complement strand
ACCCAAACTGGTCCGTCCCCTCCCTGCGGTGTTAGCCAATAACTTTGTCATCTGAGACGGTGGTTTTTTTTTTTTTTGCAAGATAGATCTAGTGGGAAACAAGCCAACACCTTCTGATAGTGATAATTTGGTAACAGCTTTCAATGATTATCATCCCAGGGATGAAATAAACCAATGATCTTGATCTTTGAACCAATGATGAAGGTACAGTGACCTATCCACAACCATTTCATTTCAAGAGGTATATAGAAGAATAGAACAAAGCCTACTAAGAGATATCACATCTACCCAAAGAACCTTGCCTACTAAGAGATATTTTCCTAATATTTGATTTGGTATTTGGTATATTTGGTTTATTCAGCTAAAGTCCACTTGAAGTTCCAAATCAGTGTTTGTATATAAGCCAAAGCTTCATTTTTCCCCCTAGGATATGCAGATCTACCAGGCTACTTTCTTCCTCCAAGCAGGGGAAGCATTAAGAGCATATAGGACATGCCTCTTTAGTGCTCAGTCTGGACACCTGGCTCAATAGTAGACTCCCAGCATCTTGGAGGAGCAATTACTTGGATGGCCTTCGGGATGGAGCATGCTCAGATGCTGAGCGAGGATAATGCAATACTCAGCCCAGGCCCATGCAGGAAATATGAGGGGGGGAACATGTTCAGAGTAGATAGAATCTTCCGAGAGCTGAACTTAAACTAGAAAGAGTTCTACTGAGCATGTCCAAACAGATTATTTGGAGGGTTTTTTCAGATTCTTCACAAAGAGATGCTTCATTAGGCCCATCCCTGACATCAGGGTGACTTTCCTGTCAAATTTCAACACATTGATCCATAGTCTCGCAGTTTCAGAGTGTCTTAACAAACAATTATTTTTTTTAACGTGGACAA
Organism: Alligator sinensis; assembly: GCF_000455745.1. Lineage (NCBI taxonomy): Eukaryota > Metazoa > Chordata > Crocodylia > Alligatoridae > Alligator > Alligator sinensis. Next base: position 1,806,683 of record NW_005842018.1, on the reverse strand, counting down.
AACAATGTATTTGCCTAATCCTGTTCTTGAAATGGCTGGATAATTTTAGCTGAAACTTAAAAAAAAATAACCTAAAGCAAATCTAGAGTATGGGAAATTTCAGTCGAAACAGTTAATGATTACCTTGAATACATGTTCTTATAAAGAGAAGTTTTGCATAATCATAACTCCTGGATGATAATACCAGACTCTGCAATAAATTACTGTAGGTCCATGAGAGAGGGTTTGATGCCCTCTCTCCCCACCCTCTCCAGTGATAAACTGAAGTACCATGTGAATAAACAGATGTAAACAGGAGCATAAAAATTTGGGTGGTTTGGGCAATCTAATACCCACCAAAATGTAAGTATTACTTTAATAAACAAAAAAAACACTGAAGAGAAGCTCATTTTGTTACAAATGGGCACATTTGTTGGGGTACATACTGATCTCATTTAACGACTATTTTTTTCAAATATGAGTAAACCAATTTGCAAATCTGATAAAGTTTCAAACTGTGCGTGTACATCTATAAGCTGTGAATCAGCAGTGTTCTCCTTTTATCCATGTGGAATCAAAACACTGGTTGAACTGTGATTGTCTCAACTTTTACCTCTAAAGAGAGCAGTGAAATTATACTTACAAGCTGGGCTGATCTCAGTGATTGTTCTGATATCCAATTACTGATTTTCTGTAGATGAGTAATCAGTTGTGGAAGAATTGGAATCAAGCACTTTCATTTCTTTGAAATTTGGGGCTGTATCAAGATTTTGGATGAACCTCATAGAACAAAGTGCAGTTTATGGGAGATTGGCCTCCCCTTGTTGAAATGCCCTACACTTGCAGAGTTTTGGATGGATTCTACCATGTCTAGGACTCTTCAGCCTTATTCAATACAAAAGAGGAAGTTATAGCTTGCCCTTTGAATTGCTACACTGCCAAAGCAGCTCTCATTTCAGTTTCTTAATACATTGTTTGCAACCTCCCAAACTGCACAGAATGAAAGGTAGTTCTCAGAAATTGAAGCCTACACTTCTGCTTTCTGTTGGACAGATGTCATGGATACCTGATGATGTACTTACTACTTTGTATTTTACGTCCTGAAATAAAGCTTCTCACTTGAGCAGTTTTTAATTAATTTTGTGATTTTTTGTAAACAGTTTCAAGTATATCTCTTAGGATGATATTCTTAGTGGCATCCTTGCATGCTCAATTCAAAGTAGGCCCATAGCAACGAGTGTAAGTAGCCCTTGGTTCCTTCTGTTACAATCTGATTGCTTCATGTGATACTAAGCCTGCTGCATTATTGGCAACCAATTTAGGATTGTCTGTGACAGTTGTTTATCCTCAGGTTTAGTTGCAATACTACTTTAGTATATATTGCCATGTTTTGACTTGAATGGCTAGCCAAAAATCAGGCTCTTGGAGTTTGTTCCAAGCAGCAAGAAAAACTGGTAATAAAGAGTCGGGTATTTCTTTGTAACTGGGATTGTTTATAACACACAAAGTCCTGTTTCCCTAAACACAGGAGGAATCAAACATTAGGAGATACTTTCCTTATTTACAAACCTAAGCCTCTCTTAGCCAGTCACTGACCCAAATACTCTTCTCTTATGGCTGTGCTATCACTACTTCAATGGCTGTGCCTGCCTTTCTGCTCCTTTTGTCCCCTTCTGTGAGGCTTCTGCTATTTGTCTTTTCCTACCCTAATACCCAACTTGAAATTATTTCCAGCAAAACCCCTCTGACTGGGTATTCCTGAGGGATCCCCTATGTACCTTTGCTTTCGGTAGTGACATATGTTGTGGTTTGCATATCCCTACTATTTTATAGAGGACTAACTAGCACTTTCTTACAGCTATCTTAAATAAAGGATAGCAGTTTCACCTGCCTACTTAGTGATGTTTTGTCCAGTCCACAACATCTGTAGTTATTCATATCATTGCCTCCACCAGTGGATAAGCTACATTGTCAGTCCAGCGAACTCTTCATGAACATAGCGTCATCATCCACATATCACAGCCAGGGAGGTACTTGCTCTTTGTGGACCAAGTGTGTTTCATTTGCCATAATTGCATATCATTTTCCAGAAGCCTTCTTGAAAATATCTGCCTTGATTTGAGAAGTCAGGATTTCTGTTGTTATAATTGGATTTTGTGAATTTGTCTTTGCTTTTTGTCAGCCCTTTTGAAATATCAGGATTATATTCTGCCGGCAGGCAAAATAGACAAGTAAAGTATAGTCAATCTCTTCTCTTGAGGACATATTTTCAGCTTGCTCAGTGTAAGGCCTTACTGTTCAAGTCCCTGTGTGGTAAGATAACATATTCTGACTGTCATTTTTATTAGGATCTCCTTGCTTTCTCATTTATTCTCAGAGTATTAAGAACCAGCAACATATCTGTAGGGACTGGTTATGTATTTTGCATTAAGGAGTCATTGGATAACATGCATGAGTTGCATTGGAGCAAGGCCCAGAACCCAAGATAACACCTCTGAAGGGAAGTGTCCCTGTCACAAGGCTATGAAGTCATGATTTGCTTACCTTCATTCCTGCCCCATTAATGTTGCATTCCTTTCTCCTGAGTGCCCCACTTTCTACAAGAGGGAGAGAGTGTGTGTTCAACCTGAGCTTAGCCTATAGCCTAGGATAATGGGAAACATGAGAACTGCTTCTGAATTTTTCTGGCTGTGGTGGGAATTAAACTCGGGTCTCCCACCTCCTGGGCAACTGCTATAACCAATAGATTCTTATATACAAGGTGACTGCCATTAGGTGTGGTTTTGAGTCAGAGAAACCCTTGGTGCAGTGATTTGTGCTCATCTCATTTCTCTTGTTATATATTATGGGTGGTCTGAATATGACAACTTGATTTGGCCCCTCCGGGTAATTAGGTGCAGGAACGGCTGGTGGGATCTAGGTACCCACATGCTCAGCCCAGACACGATGGCAGCAGTTCAAGGCATATGCAGTAGCAGAATTTTAGGAGCCGACCTAACTAAAGTCGGAGTTGGTAACCTACAGCTCACAGGCTGGATCTGTCTTGCAAAATAATTTTATCTGGCCCACAAAGGTGGGGTGTAAGTAGCAATCTAGCAATGATGAAAGCAGTAAGAGCAGCAAGTGAGTCAGAAGCAATGGAGGGATGTGTCAGCAAAGGAAACGGGTGGCGACCCATCTTTGGAGCTTTTAGCTGCTGACAAAAGATTGCTGACCGCTGACTTAAGCTTTGAAAACATAAGCACCTTTGGGTTTTAGGCACCTGAGTGGTCGGACATATGTTTTATGGATTGCTCACTTGGACTTATGTGCCTAAGCTCCTCTGTAGGCACCTACATCCAATTTTGGATCTGGCCCTATGTTCTTTGTAGGCCAGATAGAAGCAGAGAACAGTCTACACTTGATCATTTTATTACACTGGAAAACATTTTCTTTTATTTTGTTGTTTATGGCTTTTGCTCTGACTCCCAGCCTCTGACAAAGAAATAAAACAAGCAGTAAGATGGCCGCGGGACCTATCTGAGCTCTCCTTTGCAGAAAACTGTATCTTTACTGTGGCTTGAGCCAGTTGGGTCTGGCTGTTATGTTCTACAGAGGTTCCTGTTAACCATGCTGATCACTGAGAACTAAGTTGCTAAATGAAACTGGCATCTGTCTGATGAAACCAAGACAATGTCCTGTGTGGTAATATGGAGTGTTTAAAAGTCCCACCAGAGGAGTCAACTGGAGCGGACAACTGGAGCAAACTTACCCAGTGGCAGGCTGTCAGAAAGTAGCCTCATGTCTGACAACAGCTGATTTGGAGGCAGCTGATATTTTAAAAAAGTTTTCAGCTAAACTCGGCAAGGGGAAGTCAGCTATGAAGGCAGCTGATATTTTTGAAAAGTTTTCAGCTAAACTCCAGCAGGGGAAGTCAGCTATGAAGCTATCCTTTGGAAGTATGAGGAGAGCTGCACTCCACAAAAAATGACACACGTGACATGTTCTTAACCAGAAAATAAACATAGAAGTCTAGAAGGATTCCTGAATGAGCTGAGATGGAAAAACCAGCATTGCATTTATGAGGAGAGGAAGCTATTTGGGTCCTGAGAAGAGACCAGGGGCATGTCTTGTAGTCTGCTGAGAGCACCTCTAAGAATCGCAGCCCTGCCTTACCCCTTTCAACTCCACATTCACCAAAGCAGAAAATGCCATGGTGAGGCTATCCCATGGGGCACCCCTGCTGCTGCTCTTTGAGAGTTGTGCCACTGGCATGCTTGAAAGCAACACCCGGGGGTGCTCTCAGGACAGCTTCCTGTCTCACTTTCAGGAGCAGGTGAATAAAAATGTGAGGCAGAGGATTTGGCATATTGTAGGTTATTATGGCTAACAAAACACTTGGACGGTGGAAGATTAATTGACTGTTGACAAAGTAAGTGCTGAGCAAAGGCGGTCACCCAGTCCAACCAGGATGGACAGTATAGAATTTGTTCTTGAATCAGGATAAGGAGGTAAAATGGGATGATTGTGGATGAACTCAATTTGTCTGTAGGTAGGAGAAAATTATCCACCAGAGGAACAAATGTTATTTTCACAGCATGTCCGAACCTGAAGACTTGACTAAAAAGCATTGAGGTGCCCAGTAGAGACGGGGTGTTGGAAACAACAGGGCTGGGATCAGTGTTTTAAAGCACTTCAGGAATTTGGGGAGGGGGTTGTTTTTTTTTCCTAGAGCAAGTCAAACATCATGACATGCTGATCAGGGGATCAAAAGGGGTTCACGAGTGAATTCAGGATTGTGAAGATGAGGCTGTTCTGGGAACACCAGTGCGGTCCTGAAAGACCGGCTCATGGAGCATGCTGTGTTGCCCCAAAGGGGACACAGCCAGAGGGGGGCAATTCCCCTGGTGCCAAGGTGGCCACACCAGTTCTCCAGCGGCCTGGCATGGCTGGTTTGCTGTGTTGGTCCAGCCCCAATGACTGGGCTTGCAATGACCCTTGGCTTCCAGCCCCTCGGCCCCCAGCCCCAGAGGGTTGTGGGCCCAGGAAAGGGCATGGGGGCTGCACTCTGCCCCCTGCCCATTGCATGGACAGAAGGTGCTAGGGTGCCTGAGACTGACGGAGCCTGCAGCTAAGGTGCATTGCCATGGGGGTGCTAATGCAGGGCACTACCAGGGGCTGGCGCATGCGCACACCCGCGGGCGGCGGGGGCGGTGCAACGCCGCAGGGGGCTGCCAGGGGGCGCTGCATGGATCGCGCTCAGGGGCAGTCACCGCTTCCCTCCTCCCACCCTGGGGCGGCACTGCTTGCCCGGAAGTGACGCGAGGTTGTTTTCCTGCGTCTCTTCCGGCGGCGGCTGCGTGAGACCTGGGCCATGGACATCCTGCGGGCAGAGATCATCCGCAAGCGGCGGCTGCTGGAGGAGAAGGAGCTGGTCGGGGTGAGGCGGGCCGGGCACCGGCCGAGGGGGCAGGGGAGAGCGGAGCACCGCTGCTCTGCGCACGCGCCACGGGGGCCCCTCAGCGCGTGGCGGCTTCAAGTCGAGGCAACGGATCCCACGTGACCCCCCTGGAGCGGGTCCTACGTCACACCGCGGGGTCCCGCGCCCCTCCCTGGGAACGAGTCCGGAGCGGTGCTGTCGGGGGTACCGTAATTACCACCCTGGTCCCATGTACCACCGGTAGTGGTAAAGGTGGTCGCTAGGGACGATCGTTTCTTGAGGCAATTAATGGCTGCAGCAAGTGCAAAACCCAAGTCATCGTTTCACAGTTAGTTTCATGGTTGGTGGGGTCGGAAGGGACCTGAGCAGATCATCAAGTGCGACCCCTTGCCATGGCGGGAAAGAATGCTTCAACTTTGACCCAGTTCTCGCTGGCAGCTTATAGGGAGCACTAGAAAGTTGATGAGACTTATTTGTATGCTTATTAGCATGCTTATTTGCATATTTTGTTCAGTGTATGGCAGTTTTTCAGCAAATACGATGATAATTTTGAGCTTCCAATACAGTAATTTCATATTTAAGACCTGGTGATGCTGATCCAGAGCTGCTGTTTCAAAGTACCCGGAGGCTCGGAGCAATTGGTGCCCGTGTGGTATTCGCTACCCGTGTGCGCATCCAAGATGAGCCCCCCTCTCCTCAACGTGGCAGGCGAGAGGAAGCCCTTAGTCTTGAATTAGTCTCTCTCCTTCTTGTGTCCAGTTTTTGGCCCCCAGTGCAGGAAGGACGTGGACAAATTGGCCCCCAGTGCAGTGAAAATGGTTCAGGGGCTGGGGACCATGACTTATGAGGAGGGAAATGGGCTTTAGTCTGCAGAAGGGAAGACTGAGGGGTGATTTAATAGCAGCCTTCAACTCCCTGAAGGGGGGTTGCAAAGAGGATGGAGTTGGGCTGTTCTCAGTTGTGGCAGATGACAGAACAAGGAGCAATGGTCTCAAGTTGCAGCAAGGAAAGTTTAGGTTGTATATTAGGAAGAATTTTCTCACTAGGAGGGTAGTAAAACACTGGAACAGGCTACCCAGAGAGGTGGTGGAAGCTCCATCTTTGGGGGTTTTCAAAACCCAGCTAGACAAAGCTTTAGCTGGGATGATCTAGTTGAGGATGGTCCTGTTTTGAGCAGGGGGTTGGACTAGATGTGACCTCCTAAGGTCCCTTCCAACCCTAATTTTCTATGATTTTATGAATTTGAGCATGAGGTGAGGAGGGGGCAGGCAGTTGCTCTGGCCACAACCCAGGCTCACATTCGGCATCAAAGTCAGAGCCACAGCCACTAACTGGCCTTGCCTCTCCTGCTGCCCAACCCTGCCACACCACCTCTTATAACAAATGCTTACATTTGCCATTTGTAGCATCTAATTA
>NW_005842018.1:1797797-1799838 GCF_000455745.1 Alligator sinensis | reverse complement strand
TTTGCACTTGTATAGCATATTAATGGGGGGGGGGGGGGGGGTCATCTTCAATTTGAAGTCATCTTAGATTCAGGTAAATGCATTACTTACTAACCAACCAGTTTGGAAGAAATGTGTTGCAGCATTACCTTGAACTTGTAACTGGTGTGCATTGAGGGGCCCTTTGAAATGTTTCCCTCTCCCTGCAAGCAGACCTAAGGAAAGATGCAGGCTTTGAGGTCCAGGTGGATAGACATTGAAATCAAGTTGTATAAAGTATTAACAGGTTTCCTCCCTTCCAGGAAAACAAAAAGCACTTCAAGCGCAGCGAGCTAGTTAAGAAGGAGGAAGAGGCGTACTTGCAGAGATGTGGCTACAAGGTACTGGGATCATTCTTCCAGTGATTTGGATGTTCACTTTGTAGTCTAGATTTTAATATCAACATTGCAAGCATCGTTAATGATAACTGTTGTTCTTTGTTCAATTTGTCAATGTTATACATTAGCCTGTAAGTGAGAAGCCTTCTGGAGAGGTATGCGTTTCCAAAAACATCTTTAATGCAGGAAAAGATATGCATGATATCTAGCTACTTAAGTTTGTGTTCTGGTTTGGCTTTTTGTGGAAAGCATGAAGTGGCTTGGGATTAAAGCTTGTTCTTTTTTTCTTTTTTAAATTGTGCTTTTAGGCACGAACACTGGATCTGACATAGCCACCTCCTTTTATTTAAAAAAAGAAAGAACAACAAAGAACATGTTCAAGGTTTTCCCGTCAAAATATTTCAGAGGAATCAGCACAAAATGGGTGCTTGTTAAAAAAAAAACTTGCCAACATGTTTAGTATCAGCATTGATAATTGTTTTGCTTGGCCTTTAAAGATCCAGTGCTTGATGGAGTGCAGCACAGCGTTTATTTTCTTTTATACAAAAATACTAGAAAACAGCGTGAAACTCTGGATTTTGCATTTTGAAACAAATGAGAGATCTGGAAGGCTTTTTTTCTACCTCGGCAGCATCAGGGAAGGAGTTGGGAGCTGCTAGAATATTGTTTAGTTTCAGAGGTGGATGTGTTTTTGTGTATACAGAAGTACTTGATCTGAAATTAAAAGGAAAACCTTTAATGGTTTGTTTAACGTTCACTAGTCAGAAAAAGCCATACTTTCAGTTGAATTTTACTCAGTTAGTTAGCCAATCCAAAAATTTGATAAGATGTGTTTGTAAGGCATTTAGATCTTTTTAGATATCAACATAGAAATACCTCCTATGAAGACACCTGGTATATGTCTGTTGGAAAGTGTTCTGAGAATTCAGTTGTGATTTTTCAGAGAGGTTTTTTAGTAGAGGTGCACCGATGCATAGGTCCCATATCGTATTGGCACCGATAAAAGGAAAATTGACATTATCAGCAATTGGCTTTTTTTGGTTGATGTGGCTGATAATGTTGCTGATAAATGCCGCATGCATGTACACAGCTGCAGTACAGCATGCAGGTTGCCAGGAGCGCAGCCTGGCAGCATAGAGAGCAGTGTCTGGATGGTAAGTCTGTTGTGGGGGAAGGAAGGGGCATGGGGGGGTGCAGACTGAGGCCCCTTTGGTGAGAGAGATAGTGGGGCTGGCGCTGCACAGCTGGGGCAGGCATGGGATGGAGCCGTGGCTCATCTGGGGGGGTGGGGGCAGCTCCTGCCTCTGCACATACCCCAGGTGGGCATGGGGGGCGTGTTTCCCCCGGATCTGTGTGCAGGGTGAGGGTGGGCTGCAGGCTGGGGCCAGGGGCAGTGCCAGGCTCTTCCTGGTCGGGGTGGGGGGTTGGGTCAGGTCAGGTCGGGGCTATGCTTGGGAGCAGGCGATGGTAGTGATAAGAGGGGGGGCTATGGGGTGGGCTACAAATTTGTCATAACCCTCCTCCCAGCACTGCCACCACTCACCCCAAGTGCAGCCTTGGCCCAACCCCCTGCCAGGAAGACCCTGGGGCTGCCCTTGTCCCACTCACAGATCTGGGGGGCACATGACCCCCATGCCTTCCCTGGGGGTGCATGCAGCATCAGGAGCTGCCCTCCCTCTCCACCC
>NW_005842018.1:1789692-1797766 GCF_000455745.1 Alligator sinensis | reverse complement strand
CCGATGAGCCATGGCTCTATCCCATGTCTTGCCCCGACTGTGTAGCTCCTGCCCCACTCCCTGCCTCACCGCGGGGGGCCTGGATCTACCTCCCACCCCCCTTCCCCTTCCCCTCAACAGGCTTACCAGTTGGATGCTGTTCTCCATGCTGCTGGGCTGCATATCAGCAATTGGATCGGGATCAGCCGATACAGCTTGTTAAAAATCAGCCATTGGTATCAGCCCCAAAAATCTCCATTGGTGCACCCCTATTTTTTTAGTAGTTTGAAGAAACTTAAAAATTGTGTTAGTCTGGTGTTTCTAGCATAATTTCTGTCACTTGGAGTAAAAAGGACCCATACTCATCAAAGGGTAAATGAGGTTTCTTTTAGGTTTTTGGTATCTGTGTATTAATGTTTAACCTTTCTGGGTGAATTGAATTCAGTTTAGTACATTTCAGGCTTTTTTCTGAGATACAGAAAGTTGGATGTGAGTTTAGATAAAAAAGCTACATAGGGACAAAACATCTCTTGCTACAGGAATCCTGTTGAATTAAAATGTGATCTCAGGAGAGATTTTTATGTGAGCTTCTTAGATGAATTAGTGCTTCTTTAGAGCCTCCCAGATTTCTGCATTTGAGCTTTGATTAATAAAATGAAAGGCAGGAAGCTGGCTGGTATTTTTTTTTAAACAAAGGCGCTTTTGCTTTGCTTAGACTGCCTTAATAATACGTATTATTTCTCTTGCTTGTAAAGAGAGAGCACTGAAGCACAAATAACCATGGCAAAGATACTGCTTGTAACTTTGACTCCAGCTGACAGAATGGCTCAAACCTTTCCTCAGAGCTGCTGTCTTATTTTATTGTTTTAAAAAATGATTAGAAGGTTGAAAGAAATTCTGTCATTGAAGGGGAGGTGTTTCCCATCTAACCTACTTCCTCTCTTACCTTTAGTAGGTAGGTTTCTTTTGTCCCTTGAAATGATGAAAGTCTTATTTTCAGTAAGTGTAATGTTTCTCTATTTAGATGTCAGTCACTGACTTGAGCCTCTCTTATTTGCTTGCCCTGAACTCCCACTGAAGTGGGTGGATATTTCAATTCAAGTTTAACCCCTGTATATTTTAATGTAGCATGAAAAACAGATTTGTGCCTGGTCCAGTAGCTGGAGCCACATGGATATATCCTTATGTCCAGACAGAGAGCCCTTGATTACAGACTGGGACATTGGCCTAAGAGAATGTTAAAACTGCTTTTCTGATCAAAGCTGTTCACCAAGCTCCTGTTTGAGAAATAGAAACTGAATCTGGCTTTTGTTACATTCCTTGACAGTGCATATAATGTAACACTCTATAGAATGAAATTGAATTGTTTACTTTTAAAAACTAATAAGGCGTCTGGCAAATTTTTATGCTGCTCACTTTCTTGTGTGAATTATTTTCCTGTTTGACTTAGAACTGCCAGTATCAACCTGTTCACCCAATTCTTCTTTGTTTTCAATAACCCTCCATGGCAAAGTGTTACACCTGGGCTTATAAAGGGAGATGCACTTACAAGCATATTTTTAACTTTGGGCAAAAGAGAGGTTCTTGTGCTATGAAAACATCAAGCTGTATCAGGAAGAAGTTGTTCCACTTGATTTGGAGACTTTCGTTCCCGATTGAGGGGAACTGTTACTGTCGTGCTACTCCTATAATGAGGGCATGAAGCTGGTATGTTTTTTGCAATGAACTGTAGTCTTTTGTCAAATTCTTCGGCAAGAAGCATTCCCCATATAAGCTGTTTTGCTGTTTGTGTTCACAATCGACTGAATGTCTTTGTAGTGCCTTCCAGATCTATTGTTTTCCCCATTCCTTAACAGTATTTAGGAAACCCTGGTATTTGTGATAAAATTATTCCTTCCTCTGGGAATGCATACACTGACATACAATTTTAGCTGTGGCATTGTTTCTAGAATTGAGGTGGCACTTGGAGACCTGTGCTTAGACAGGACTGATTGTTCTATATAGTTGCACTATGAGAAGCAATCTTTGCTCCAGAGTTTCCAGCCTAATGCTCTTAAATCTATAGTTTTATTTGCCTCAGCTTGCTGTAATAAATATTGTTACCATGTAGGTACAGCAGACAGAAGAGGAAGAGAAACCATTGACTTCATCCAATCCAGTATTGGAGCTAGAGCTGGCGGAAGAAAAGTTACCCATGACTCTTTCCAGACAAGAGGTAAAATCAGATATCGCCAACTAACCAGTCTGGGTTTACAAGAAACTGATCTGAATTTTTCCATTAGAGATACTTTCTAGTGCTCCAGAGCCTTTTTTGCCAGGTTGTCTCTATCATCCTGCAAAGTGTTTATTTGCAGTATTTATGTTTACCATATAGGTTGTGTTTGTCACCTGAGAGACATCGTTAGCCTTGTTAGTCTGAAGTCAAGTAGAAAGCAGGGTAGGTTTGCACCTTTTATATATCTCTATTTTGGTTAGTTTATAGCACAAGCTTTTATGAGCTGAAACTCCATCAGATGCTGTGGAGGGATGCGATACTCTGCTTTCTCCCTGGCCTTTCTCAGCATCTGATGAAGTGAATTTTGGCTTACAAAAGCTTGTGCTATATACTTATAATCTATCTACTTTGGCTAGTCTGCAAGGTGAAAACCTACCCTGCCTTCTTTATGTCACTTGCCAAGATTGTCGATTTCTGATTTTGCAAAATGAGAGTGCTAAACAACTAATTGTCTGGGGCCATTCAGATGGAAAGAACCCCTTTTTCTAATGGTTTACATTAAATTGCTGAATGCATTCACTTCTAGAATTTGATTACCCTTTGAGATTAATCTAAAACAGTGAATCTTGGATAATGGGATAGGGAGCTGCATTCTCTTCCCTCTCCTCCCCCCCAAATTCTGAATTTTCAGCTTGTTTGCCTGTGACCCTGGGCCAGGGCCAATTTTAAAATTCTTCTTAGATTCTTGGAAGGGACATAAAGCTGCAGTTACTGCTTTGCTTTCTCAACGTTTTAAGGGGACAAGTCCTTATGAGAGCATTTTAGTTAGTGAAACAAAAGCTTTTTCCTGAAGCTGAAATCAGGATGCTGAGAATGAAGGTTAAGTTTACTAACATCTCCAACGTGGAAGTATGAAAATTCACGATTAGGACACCCTCAGCAGACTGGCAGAGCTAACAAGCAGAGCCCAGAGCCCTTATGCTTTGCAGTACTCCATTAAAAAAAAAAAAAGAAAGATGAACTACTAGCTTTTGGTTTCAAAGCTGCATACCACATCTCCAGCATAGGCTGGGATGCCTTGTTCTTGTGCCTCATAGGTCTACTTGTAGAAGTGCCATAACTTCCCCTTGGAGGTTTTTAAGTGTCAGCAGCATGGATGTGCTATATTCATTTTTGATTCTGCAATGACTGGAAGTTAAGGGTTCACCCAAGTGTGGGACACACAGAGAACCATGTAGCTATATGGAAAACTCTAACTCTTCTGCTGCTTCTTGTTTAGTTAGTCCATTGCACTGAAATGGTGGCAGTGTCCAATCTGGAGATCTGATTCTGTTCTTAGCTCTCACCAGGATTGGTATATTGTCTAATTTTTTTGCCCCAGTTTTGCCTGTTTTTGCAATAAATGAATGCTGTATTTGTATACTGAGACTTAATATTTGCAAGGGCCCTAAGGTCCTTAGAAGAGGAGCTTTTGTAAGTCTGTCTTCCAGCCAGGTCATGCCTGCTTTTAACCTAGACACCCAATTTACTCAGCCTATACTTACATTCATGCACAAATGTTTTTCTTGCCTCAGACAGTGGGTAAGTATCTTGACACTTAGAAAATGTCATCCATTTCCATCCATTAGGATCTTGCAACAATCCAAAGTAATTTAGAATTTCAAGTTTTATTCAGAGTGCAATCCCCCTGACTTTTGGGTCACTTTGGTGCTTTGAAAAGGCTGCCATCATGTGAAAATGTTGCAGGAACATACGACTGGAAATGGTTTCCCTGGCTGTCGGGTTGAGTCCCTTGTGTCTTCTGGCAACCATTTCACCAAAGATGCCTAAAAATCACCACTTCAAACCCTCACATTCAAGTAGAAAGCACAAAACTAGAAATAGGAACATCTTGCACACCATAGGCAGGGGATAGTTAGTGGAGGTCAAATATCAAGAGCTAACAAAACCAGTTGAATCATCCCTGAGAGTCAAAAAAAGATCATTCTGAAAATAGATACCTACTTTTTTGAAGCAGGGGAGATGCATGCTGTTTCAAAAACAAGTTGGTAAGAGGAAGTTAAGCCACAGCAGGGATGCCTGAGATTTTAAAGAAAATTTGGATTGGAATTATTTCAATTGAAATGACCCTTAACTGAAATACTGTGGGAATGTCCTATTTAGATCAGAAAGTGTCTGGAACATTTTGCTGATGCTATTTCGACTCTACCACTGCCGCGCCATTTGCTTATTATAGACTATGTAAATAAACTGTCCTGCATTTTATTTTGCCTCCTACTAGTTTGCATTAGAGAACACTTTGACTCCTTGCAGGTGATTAGAAGATTGAGAGAGAGAGGTGAACCTATCAGATTGTTTGGAGAAACAGATTATGATGCGTTCCAGCGTTTGAGGAAGATAGAAATTCTTGCGCCTGAAGTTAACAAGGTAACACTGGCAAATGAATGTTTAACAGTGAGACCGTATGTATGTAATTAGTTTTGTCCTAGTGTTTACTATATCTGTGGATTGTCATTTAAAAAAGGTATAAAACAATGGAAAATACCTTTCATTCTCCATATGTAGATTTTCCAAGTGTGCCTTTTACTCTTCCTGGAGCTGTCCAACTTTTTAATGGCTGTGGGTCATTTTCCCCCTGTTTTTCAACCAAAAATGACTCCTAACCTGGCATTTTTTTATGACAAACCTGTTAACTGGATATTAGATATCATCATCTAAGTAAGAAGACATGATTCTGTTTATCTCCCCACCCCCTATGTTTGCACTCTACAACAAAACAAGAAAGCTGGATTTTATTCCTTTCTATTTATTATAAACAATATTATTGGAAAATCGTTTCAAGCCAGTTCAAATCTCCAAGCGCTCTAAAAACCATGGGAGATGAGCAGTTCTAAACCTGTTTCTTTTGCACAGCTTCTGTCTTTTCTCTTCTGTTTGTTGGCCTAAAGTAGGATAAACCAGATTAAAGAGTTGATACAGTTCTGGCGAGCTGAGGCCTGACTCTACCAGGGTCAGGTAAAACTGTTATTAGCATCACTGGAAGTGGAATCAGGCCTGAGGACAGGAAATAACATAATTTAGACTTTTAGCATGCATTTCAGCGCCTTGCAGTTGAGGTGTATTTCAGAGGGTTTAATAGTTAGTGTGGGTCAAATATCCAAAACTGATGAAAGCAGCTGAATCATTCTTGAGAGTCAAAAAAGATTACTCTGAAAATACATACCTACTTCTTTTGAAATTATAGAAGTGCATAAACTTGTCTTGGGGTTAGGAGTGGCAGATTGAATTCTAGCTTTCTGTATAATTTAAAAGCCTGTCACAGTAGTTCCATTCCTTAGATAAATTTGTGCTTATTGACAAGCTATCTTCTTTTGATTATAAAAATTTAGTATCAGATTTTAACCATATGTAATATTACTTAATTTTTTTTCATGCACACTTGAAAGTAGGTGAAGTTAAATTCTCTTTAACTGCAATTTAAATAAAACATTTAATTTTGTTTAAAAAGAAGAACAATATTTACACGTGCTAAAGGGAAACAGCATGGATGTTTTGAGCTGTTTTAAATAAAGAAAGCATGGTTGCTTTATTAGTTCAGGGCAAATGGGAAGACTTGATGAAGCCCAGCAGAAATGCATTTCTTGCATTAGAATTACTATTAAGGTACTATGCTGACTGCACTGGAAGCTAATTCAATCTCTATAGCTTTTTAGCTGAAAATGGCGGAAAGGGTGCTAGTTGCTGTGGTTTTAAGTTTCAGTTCTGTGGACTCTTGCGTATCCACTTAATTTTAAGTAGATGAGTAATCTCAATTCATGTGTCCAGAAGCTTTGCCCTTTGAATTGACTTTGACTTTACAGTCCCCCTTCTTAAAGTTAAGAAGTTATGCAAGTCCTCAGAATTCAGCCCTTACTGGACAAAAGTAAAAAGTTTCCTGGCATTATCCAAAGCAATAGGATTATGATTATATAGTAACTATTTCTCCTTTCTCTCTTAGGGATTGAGAAATGACCTGAAGGCGGCTTTGGATAAGATTGATCAACAGTACCTGAATGAGATTGTAGGTGGTCAAGAAGCAGGAGAAGATGACTCACAGAATGATCTGAAAGTCCATGAAGAAAACACTACTATTGAAGAATTGGAGGTATATAATATGCCTCTAACTCTCTCTCTCTCAGGGTGTCCAGTGTCAAAACTTCATAGCTGGGTTTAGATAAGGTGTGTACTCGGGCCACCTCATCGAAGGATGGGCAGAAACAGGCTGCAAACACTAACAGTATGGTTAAGACTCTTTGCAACCAATTCATGCAGAAATCCGGTCGAGACAGAGATGATCTATTTCCTCATGTAGACTGAGTCTTTGTAAGAAGTATAAAAGTAGCATTTGTAGTGTGTACGTGTCAGCAGATTGCTGCAGTATTAGGGTGCGTCCAGACAAATGCAAATGCCTCTTGCAGCATCCCAAACCAGTTTGAGATGCTGTAAGAGGCACTTTGGGAACAAAAAAATGTTCCCCGTGCTGCATATTTGCAGCACAGGGTCAGCATTTGATACCTGGAGGTCTAGGTATCAAAATATACCCTGGGGGAAAAAAGCAGGGCAGGGCACGGTCCTGGATCATGCCCTGAGGCAACCAGAGGCTTGGGTCCTCCACAGAGATGCCCTGGTAGCCAGCTAGAGCATTTCTATAGATGGTCCTTGCCCTGGGGCTGAAGCACGCTGCCTGCCCATGCAGGGCAAACAGTGGTGCAGGCTGCAGCGACCTGTTCCCGGGCTCCGTTCCAGGTAAGGAGGGGTGGGGGGCTGGAGGAAGTGGGGGGACTGCAGGGGGTGCAGGGGACCATGGGGGGGGCAGCTCAGGATGGGTGGGTCCCCTGCCTGGCCCCAGCCCCCCTGCCTGCCTCCGTACCTGGCCCTGTGGGTAAGGAGTGAGAGGACTGGGATGGGGGGCAGGCTGTGGGTTGAGGGGCAGGGGCAGGGCACTGGCATATCAGTGCTGCTCAGCACTGCACATCCTGGTGAGTGAAGGGGGTAGGGTCAGCTCTGACTTTTCTATGACAAAAAAACCAAAAGTAAATGCCAAAGTGTATAGATATTTAGAATGTATTTTATTACGATGATAGAGGCACTGGTAGGCTTCCAAATTGCTTTAAACTCGTAAATGTATCAATAAAACATTGCCCAATGGATCTCTCTATATATAGTGGCATTTCATTTTAATAGCGGAAGAACGCTATTTTGGGTGTTTGAATGAGAGAATTTGGGTTTCTTATCAGAGAATTTGCAATTTTTAAACAGGGAACACCAGGATCTCTGCTGGTGAGACAAGTGGCGAGACCCGGACAGACGACCCTGTCCAGGGCCAGCACTGGGGACCCAGCTGGAGGGGCAGACGAGGTGGCTGACCTGTTGGCCATTTGGGGCCAAGAGGACACACTTGGACAATTCAAAGTGGGCCACCACAAGGAGCACATCTTCTGGGTGATAGCTGCCCAAATGGCAGAGCTGGGGGTCTGGCAGGGGTGCAGCCATGGGGCCACAGGTCCAAGGGGGTGGATGCTGTAGCAGGTGGCAGCAGGTCACGGCTAGGCAGCATCCCCCACTGCCAGACTGCTGCAGTGGGTAGAGGGGGCAGGGGTCATTCCATGTTAGGGCTGCTTCAGCAGTCCAGTTGGCACAAGGGGTAGTGTCCCTAGATACCAAGTGGCTAGGCCTCAAGCTCCTGAGGACAAGCAGCCCTGAGTTGCTCACCAGGCAGGCTTTTATACTGTTGGGGCTGGCACAGGGCAGGTTTTTAAAGTGCTGGGGCCAGCACAGGTGCTGGCCCCAGGCTCTAGCTCCCCCTGGCTGCAGATCCCGGGGGAGCTGAGCAGGGGCATT
>NW_005842018.1:1786267-1789682 GCF_000455745.1 Alligator sinensis | reverse complement strand
TCCCTACACCAAAGTCCAGGCATGTGCGCTGAGGCAAAAATCCCTGGCTCAAATTTGTGCCACTTCTGTTTGAGCTGCTGCAAGCGCATATGCCTGCATGTGTGGACGCGCCCTTAGAGGGTGATCTTGGAGCTGACTATAGAAAGGTTCCCCGTCCAAGTAAACAGAAATGTGAAACTCTGAACAGAGAATTTAAATAGCATAAAGCATGGCATAACATTAATAAAGTCACTCTGAGCTGATTGTTAGAGGTTTTAAAATACTGAGTGCAAATCATAACCATCAATGTCCAGGAGTTGTGGGCTCAGCATCTTTGCCTGTCATGCCTGTTATTTAGTAGGTGAGAATGCTTTTATGTTAGAAATCCCAGATAGGTCAGATTTAAGAAATCTGCAGCTGGTTCTTTATTGCCCACAGGCAGTAGATTCATGAATATCAGAAACCTGCGCAGTGTTATTGGCTGTTTTTTGGCAGAAACAAGTAACTGGAAGATGTGGAAGGGAAACGTACTGACAGCTTTTCTCTTTCAGGCTTTGGGAGAGTCCTTAGGAAAAGGGGATGACCATAAAGACATGGACATCATAACCAAATTCTTAAAGGTAAAGAGATTTAATTTGGTGGGTTGATTCTGTTTCAGCAGTAGCAAGGAGCATGATTTGTTTGAATATAATAATAATAATTAAAAACAAGAGGTTCTGGTTGTGGCTGTTCTGCCTTGGGATGTGTAGGGATAGATTTTTTTTTTTTTTTTTAAAGACATCAAGACCTTATTTAGCCAGGAAAGAGTGAGGAAATGGTAGATGCATAACATTTTTGAAAACTGGTTCTGATTTTTCAGGCTTATTTAACACATTTTTGGTAAATCTTTTCCTGTGACACTTAAGTTAGGCTGGATTAAGAGAGTTTACACAAGCTGTGACGGCTCTGTACAAATCAGTCTGTCATGCTGTGTCTGAACCTGGAAGGTTCGTCAGGCCTGTCAGCTCTGTGGCTAGTGGCACCTAGTGTGATGTGATTAGTATTTGTGTTTGGCCACCTTTTGTTCCTCATCTTAAATGTCCAGGTACCCATTTACCTTGGATCGTGTGTAAGTGCACTGCAGCACAAGTCTAGAGAGAGACTTGGAAACTCATGTGTAGTGCGAGAATGTTTTTTGGGCTCTGATCTGAAAGGAGTGTTGTGTGGCAGTTAGCTGAAATAATGCTGAAACTTTTCCTGTGTCTCCCACCAATGTCTCTGCTTTTGTTTCTTTGTCTTGGCTTGCCTGTTAGTTTCAGCAGTGATGTCCATCTCAGCATTTTCCAAGTTGCCTCCTTCTGCTTCATGGTACTTTCTTCTGTGCCATCCCCTATGCCTGGCACAACTTTATGATCCTTCTATGCCATGTTTTAATTCAATTCCCACCTGAAAACCACCTTTTTGAGTGTTTTTTTTTTGTCCAGACATTTTCCTTGCTTTTTACTGTTATGCATGCACTTTGTGAGCCTAGCCACGAGGTGGCAGTGTATCATCAATTTATTTCTTCCCTTTGCAGTTTCTTCTCGGAGTTTGGGCCAAGGAGCTGAATGCCAGGGAGGATTATGTCAAACGTGGTGTGCAGGGGAAACTGAGCAGTGCCACTCAAAAGCAGACAGAATCTTACCTCCGACCCCTCTTCAGAAAACTACGGAAAAGGGTGAAAGATTTTTAAAATGCTGCTATTCAGCAAGACTTTCATAATATTCAGTGGTTACATGGTGTTTCTCATCTAAGAAAACGTTACCTCCTTTGTGCACATGGGGAAAAGGAATTAGGGAGCCCAAGATTTGCTCAGGCTTATCCAATCACACAATTGAGAAGAAAACCCAATAGACTTCCTGGTTCTCCTTTCTGTGCCCTAATCACTGAGTTGTATCATTTACTTCAAATAACTGTCCATTGCCTGCATAATTGTCATTTTATGCATCGCAAGTCCAGTGGATTGGTGAGGTGGTAAAGAATCTGGGGTTTGCTTCCAGCCTGCCGCTGACTTACAGGGACCTTGGGCACATCACTTAAGCTCCCCAGGCCTCAGTCATCTTGTGTGCACAATACTTTTATTTAGATGCATCTATTTTCTTTAGCATGCTTTGAGATCTGTAGGTGTGCTGAGCTCTTCTATGGTAGGAGGACTTCCAGGAGCTATGTGTAATTCATAAGTAAAACTGATGTATCTTCTCTTCCAGACTATTCCTGCAGACATCAAAGAATCAATAACAGATATTATTAAATTCATGTTGCAACGGGAGTATGTGAAGGTATGTTTGTTTAAAAGCCTCCAAAGTGTTGAAACTATCTTGTATTAATTAGATTGAGTATATAGTGTGAAGGCTTTAGGTCCTCAGAGGGAACATAGTTAGGGTTAGACATAACATCTGTTCAGACAAAATTGACATCAGCCTCTGGTTAGACACCAGGTAGAGGGAGGTGGGGAATTCACTGTATAGTTCCTGGAACTGAATGGCGGGCTTCCAGGTTTTGGATTGATATTTGTTTCTCAGCAAGAGAGCTGCCTGGAAAGTCTTGGATTTGGATGTGGCTACTGAAGAGGGATAAATTCTGCCTTGTTTACAATCTGTGAGTTTCACGGGCTGCAGGTGCATAATCAGAATTAGCAAGATTGAATATATTTTTGACATTTTTGGGGTAAAAAATGCGCCTAGAGGGGGCAACTGGAATTATTTGGTGCCCCAAAACAATGACAGTTCTACATTTCACATGAAGCATACTATAACCACCTTCAGAAATAGCTCGAATGCTGAAATTGTTTCTAGGCGAGCATGAGTGGGTGGCAAGGGAAACTGAGCCTTGTAATTCCCCCTCCAATTTTTTTCCCCCCAAGACTTGTGAGGACTTGGAATAATCTGCCTAGCGAGCAAGCCTGATTTTGTTTTCTTGGAACGTAGTGTGCCCTAAGGCAAGTTTAATTCAAGCCAGTTTGAAGTCAGGCTAACACGTTTCTGAATTACAATCTGTATATTCTAAATGTTCCCCTAAGAAAGCAACTGGCATGTGGCAAATGTGGGTGGATCAGCTGTGCCTGTCTGTTCTGCAGGTGCTTGATTTTATACTTAGATTGGCTTGGCACCTTTGAATATGCACTTGGAAGGTTTTCTGAGGCTTGTGGACCTGACACTTTTGAAGATGCTTCCATCCCTTCTGCTTTTCTACCCATTTCCCTATCTTAATGCCTGACAAGATTTTACCTTCCTTGGTTGCTGATAACTTGCGTGCTTTCTGCTATATGCAACGAGATGTGTATTTTTAGTGCTGTACTCTCGAAATCTCCAGGAAATGGTGAAAGATAGTTGCGTTGGTAACATGGAGCTCCTGTAAGCTGGGAAATGACAGAATTTGTCTCCTGTAAACCAAAATGAACCCTTTAATGACTGACTGC
>NW_005842018.1:1780646-1786236 GCF_000455745.1 Alligator sinensis | reverse complement strand
GTGGCTACAGGTGTCCTTAAAGTGTACTGTCCCTACCCAGTCTTCAAGCAGAGCGGGTTTTGCTTCTCACTTCCTGCAGTCCCCTGTGTTCTTTCCAGCAGGCTGAGGCCAAGCCGAACTCGGGGGCATCCTAGCCCCAAGCTTTAGGGCTTGGGCCTACACGTAGGATGCCCGCCAAAGGATTTGGCAGCATCTGAAGCCCCAAGTTGGGGGTGGAGGATGTTTGCTGGTAATAGGGCCACATTTGGTTCTTGGATGATTCACAGATTTGTAATTGATTTGGCTGATTTGATGTGGGGGACACACAATTTTCCTTAAAATTTAAAAAAAAAAAAATCTTCAGCGTCTGGGCAGCCCATCAGGCAGTGGAGTAATTGGTAGCAGTAGCAGGCTGTGGACCAGTCACTTCAGCTTGTACTTTACCAGTAGTTTTACAGCTGCTTGCTAACAGCAGAGAGGGGAGACTTCAGGCCCTGGAAGGTTGGATGCTGTAGTGGTTCTGGATCCTGACCTCCTGCCCTGCCCCGTGTTTCTCCTGGTCCTTTCCTGACCCTTCTGCTTTCCAGTGCTTTCACATCTTCTCCATGCTGCCAGGGTCCCAGGAGGCATGGGGCAAGATGGACAGCGTGGAAGGGAATCTCTTTACCCTGTTCTTCCACGCCTTGCCACGACTCCTAGATGCCTGGGGTGGGGGAGATAATAGGACAAGTTCAGTACAGTCTCCACAGACCTGGCTTGGGGCCTACTCATGTAGATGAGCTTTTTGGAGACCAGTCTTGGCTGAGTATTCAGGAACTGTGAATTTTTGCAGAGACTTCTATCTTGGCAGCGTTTGGGTACATTGCCAGGGGACTGGCAAAAGGCACATCCCTAACACCAGGGTGGGCCTCCCTCCCATTTCAGGTCTCTGCTGAAAAGTTGGGAGGTGCTGGAGCTCCTTGGTGTCAGAGTTTGAGAATCTTTTCTGAACTGATACAGTATTTTCTCCCATCTATTTTTTTTTCTCCTTCATCAGCTGTTTTGGCTGAAACTTGAAAAACAGTTCAGCCAAAGGTAAGAAGACTTCAGCTGGAATTGCTAAAGTTCAGCACTATTATAAATAACCAAAATGGCAGCTTAATTGTGGGAAGTGTTGGGTGCACCACCCAGTAAGTGGTGCTACCATCATATCTTGGAATGTGAAGCAAGCACAGCTCCGTTCCCCCTAGTACCTGGAGTTTTGAGCTCAAAGTCCAGGGTCTTATAACTTGGTCAGTAAAGGCTCCTGCTTTTAGATCTGCCAGAACCAGGTTCAGTCATCATGGCTGATAACCTGCCCATAGGTGTTGAGTTTAAATGCAGCCCACCCTTGTAGAGAGCGGCAAAGGAGCTGTCTGTCTTTTTGTTGGAAGACAACTTCACACAGCTGGCTTATTTCTTCAAGCACTGTCTAGGCTCCATGCGTGTGTGAGGGCAATCTCAGCCATGTGGAAGCTGTCTTGAGGCCCCCATTCAGTTGCTTTGGTAGTGAGCTTCTGGCCCAGTCATTCCTCCTCCCCCTCTTTTTTTTCTCCTTATTTTCCCCCAAAGTGTCCAGAGAACTTCTAAAAATAAGGCAATTTGTTAGCAGAAAGTTAGCATTAAAGGGGCCTATGGTCAAACTGATCTCCAGAAACTTGGCTTTCTGGTCAGTGTTACATTTTGTTACCTGGGATTCTCCTTCCCTCTGGTATATAATCAAAGCATTAAATTCATGTTTGTCACTGACTTCAGGAGTCAAATGCAAGATCATTTAGATTGTAAAATAGACTTCAATAAATGATTCTTCATTTCAGGGAGGAAGCTTGGTATGTGTGTGTTGAGCAGGCCCTGATCTCGTGTGCCCCAGACACAAAGAAGGCAGCCGGGGCGAGTGGATAGCGAGTGGCCGGATCCAAGCTGGTGGCAGTGGTGCAGAGTTGCCGTGGCCACTCCACCTGGCTCTGTGGGGCCCCCTCAAAGTGCAGGGCCTGGGGCAGTCGCCCCGATTCTCCCCTCCCTAGGGACAGCCCTGGTGTTGATCATTATGGGAAGTGAACTCTGGGAGCCCCTTTCTGATATCATCTTTTGCTTTCCTAAGTATTTATAATTCTTGTTTCTTCAGGCGAATGACGCCTACCTTCAGATGGCCATTGGGAACGCACCTTGGCCCATTGGAGTCACCATGGTTGGCATCCATGCCCGAACTGGCCGTGAAAAGATTTTCTCAAAGCATGTGGCCCATGTCCTGAATGATGAGACTCAGAGGAAATACATTCAGGTAAGGTGCTGAGTGTTAGGCTCTGGAATCCAGAGACTTGACTTTCAAAGTTAGAATAGTGCAGCTTTGTAAGCACGAATGATGTGGTTAAAAGAAGTGCTAGATATGGGCCGTTGCCTTCTGGCTGGGACCCAGGATAGTATCAGTTTAATAGCCAATGCTTCCTGGACCTGTGAGCACTCTTCTGCTCTGGTTTAGAGATAGTTAAGTAGGTCTTATTACCATGGTCCTGTATCAGGGCTGAAATAACTACAAACACATGTTTTGTTCTCCTGGGTTCCATCATTTCCTAACCCATTGCCTTACCATCACGTCTTGCACAGAGTTTATGGGCCTCTTGTTGAATTGACTTAACAGCGAAGTGTAAGGTGTTTCCAGCTTGGCCCTGTACTTCCGCAGCTAGCCAGATATGGTGACCCTTAAAGGGACATTTTGCATGTACTCACAATTGCAGTTCCAGAGGGAGACCACTTTATAAAAATGTCCCAAATTTATATAAATGTTTAAAAGAATGAGGTGTAAGAATTGTTCTTATTTCTTATTTTTTTCTTGGAGACTGTTTGAAACTGTAAAGAGCCATGCTTCTGGGTCTCTTCTCAAATACCTCAAATTGAACGTCTTTAGGTAATTACCATCCTGCCAACCTGCGTTTGCTAAACTGAAAGGCTCACCAGCCGAAAATCTCCCAGTTAGGAGTCTCTGCATAACTGTATGCAATCTTCCTTTGTCTGGCTGTGGGTAGGAGGCTCAGATCTGAGCCACTCAAACACATAGTTAACCATACAGCCATATGTCGAGCTAGCCTCAAGCATGTGTGTTCCTTCTCTCTGCTGTAAACACCCAGAGCCTTCTGTAACCAGCATTGTTTGAATTTGGGTTATGAAATATTAGCATTGTTCAGGCCAACAATATTAGGAGCATGTTTATTTATTTATTTGATTTATATGCTGCCCTTCCCCAAAAAGGCTCAGGGAGGGTTACAATAACAGACAAAATAACTCAAAAACAGAATGAAAGATTAAAATTGGAAGGTACAACAAAACAACCCTTGGACTTCCAACCCCTTCACCCCACTGCTCACACTCTGACCAAGGAGAGCCTCTCCCAACTCCCAGTCAGTGCCTCCATACAATAAAATATTTTCTTTCCATATTCCCTCCCATCCCTACCTACTCCCATTCCCATGCCTCACACCCAGGGGAGCCACCTGCCCATCACCACTTTACTGTCCCTCTCAAGCTTGTACTTCCCTTTCTCGTGGTGGGTGTGGCTGTCCTTCACAGCCACCCATCCTCTCCTCTGCCCTCCTCCCCCCAAAGAAACACTTCATTTTAGTTAAAGGATTATAACAAGAACTACAATAACTGTTGTCCCTGCCCGTGCACATAGCCCTTTGCCCAGAAGTCCAGAGGTTACAGCATCCTTAATGGGCGATGTCTAGTACATTTTCTAGATTCATCACTTAACCGCAAAGAAAGCCAAAGTCATCCAGCCTCTGGGCTACTTGACCCAGCTCATGCCTCCTTGCAGCAAGAGATGTTATTCTACAACAGGGGCGGGCAATTATTTTGGCTGGAGGGCTGCTTAATGAGGTTTGGTGAACTTTTGAGGGCTGCATGGGTAGCCATGCCTCTTGACAGTTGCCCCACCCCGTTGTTGCCATCTTGGGACTGGAAGTCTGCGCCTGACTCTTGACCTTTGCCAAAGAAAGTCCCTCCCCTTGCCCCCCAGAAATACTCCTTTTGGGAGTGAGGGGTGCATCTTAGAACCATAAAAAAAACAAACAAATCATACACTAAAAGTCAAGCAACTACTATAACATTTTAAATGTTATTACAAAAAATATTTTGTCATGATTTGTTTGTATAATGTATATAGAAGGAATTGCATAATCGCCCCCCCCGCCCCAAGGGTGTGCAGCCCCTGCCAGCAGCAGCAGAAGCCGGAGGCGCTTGTGGTGCTCATGCCTGGTGCAGGCGCTGCCACCCAGCACTTGGTTCCGGCCAGGCCGCCTCGGACTTGATTTATCTGTCCGCGTACGATCTGCTCTGCATGTGAACTGAGTGCAGAAAATGGTGATGGCGTGCTTTTGAATTAAAGCGCCTCCAAATGTGTTTTAGTTCAAAAGCGTGCTGTCGCCACTTTTTCAGCACTGATGCGCATTTTGCTGCTTATACAACTGCAAGTGTCACAGCGTCAGGCGCTTTTCAAAGTGCCTGGCGCTGCGATGCTTGCATGTGTGACAATGCCGTGAGTGCTAGTGCTCTAATTAAAGTGATGAGAAAAGTGCATCTCTTCATTGGAAGCCTGATGCTCATTTTTGTAAGGTTTTTCTAGTTTTCAAACCTAGACTTTTTGGCACCATGCCCATGCAGGAGACCAATGAGATGACTGATGCAGCTTTTCATTTTACAACTGGTTTTAATGTAATATAGAATATCAATGATGAACAGGACACATTATAAATTTCCTTCCCTTTTAATAATCAGCCATTTAAAATAATTTTTAACCTGATGGTGTGTCTCCTGTGATGGGGGGCCCACTGTTTTCCCAAGGACAGTTTCTAGTATAATAGATGTGATGTTTTCCTATAAAGGTAGACGGTCTAATTTTGCAAGTTCTCTCATACTCCTTTCCCACTTCAGAAGCATTCAGCTACTCATTCTTTATACTGCTTGTACAAAAGCATGGATCTTTTGAAACTTGCTTAACTTAAAAATCATTATAGTGGTTTCTCTCACTTCCACTCAGCAATCGGAAGCAACCATCAAATCATCGTTTGTTTGGTGGCTGCAGACTTCTGACAGAAATGTCCTTATTTTATTAACTTTCTAGGGGTTGAAGAGGCTCATGACCATTTGCCAGAAACACTTCCCAACAGACCCATCGAAATGTGTGGAGTACAACGCGTTGTGAGGCCCTTTCGCATCCAAGGTGCAAATCACTTTCTGCTCCTCAAGACTCGGAGAGTGATGAAGATAACAGCACATTTATGCTTGAATGCAGAAACTCAGGGTGGGCCTTGGGCAAAAGCATAAAGTAGGGGCTTTGTCTTCTGCTTGATTTTTTTTTTTCACCAGCCACATCTACTTACATTTCTTAAGGACTGTGTATTTTATACTCGGTGGATCCAGGACACACAGGGGTTTTTTGGGTGGTTGTGTGAGGAGGGGGGAGCACGAGATGGCTTTCCTTGTTTTTATTTTAACCAGTTATTCAGGAAAGCATACCAGGCTGAACTTAATTTCTCTTTTCCCATAATTCAGATGCTTAGATGACAGACAGCAATGGGGTGGTATTTTTTGGACTATT
>NW_005842018.1:1745162-1780615 GCF_000455745.1 Alligator sinensis | reverse complement strand
TCTTTCCCATTGGAGACTGGTGTGGGCAGATGATGGGAAGGAAACAGTTGAAGCTGAATCCTAGTTATTTCTGTAAATACGAATATTTTAATGTGTAATCTTCATGTGGTATTTATCATTAAAAGTTTATTTTTCTCAGCAGAAAAATACATCCAAGCTGGGTGAAAAGAGGTTTTGATCTTGGATGCATCTGATTTTTTTTTTTTTTTTTTGGTAATGAAGCTTTTAATAGAAACCTTGTGAGCTTTGAGGTAAGTAATCTTTCGGCTCCTTGGGTTTTCAAATTGTGTTGGTACATCTGGAGGAGATTGCAGTCTGCTAGGCATTGCAGTTAGAATAACCAGACCTCTCAGGACCAGGTACAGTGCTTTTAGCAGCCACTGCTTTTTTACCATCCTTCATTCTGACTCGAGACAAGCGAGGAAGCAGCCAGAATGATATGCCTTCGTGTTCATATAGGACGTAAAAGGTGGGATGTTGAAGGTCTAAACTTCCACAGACTTCGATTGGCAGTCTGAGATGCATGATTATCCAGATAGTGATCCCAGCATTGCCAGGACTGGGGCAGGCTTCTCCCCCAATTGTCTTAGATGTGTGCCCAGGAGAGCAATCAAACCCTGACCCCTCTACAGTGGCTTCTGAATTCCTGCCAGTGACAGCGGGGGTTTTATGGTTGAGGACCACTGCCCCCTTAGAAGCTGGAGTGAGACTGCTAACCCATGTGAAGCAGACCTGCAAAAAGCCACAAAATGATTTCTGGTCACTCCAGACCGGGGCTGGATTCAAACCTGTGCTTTAAAACTAAGAAGCTCTATATCCCATTACCAGTCCCGTGGCCTGTCAGGTTTTTCTGAACGGTAAAAGTTCAATGTTATGGATTTATCAGTGCTGAAACCCCATGGAGAAACAGCATTGTTTAAGAATTTGAGCTGAGTTTATTCTTGAAGAACTGAGGTAAGGTTGGGTTTCATTGAGTACTTGTTTGAGCTCTGACCCTTACTGTGAAGGCAACGGGAGAAAGAGGGCTTTGTCCCAAGACTGCTGTCACCTAACGTCTCTGTGCTTTGGGGCAGATAGAGGCACTGATATTTTGCATTCAGGTCTGTTCTTGGAAAACTCAACAGCATGTCTGTCTCAGGAAATCTCAGGGCTCTGGGTTTTTACTACATTTTTGGATATAGTAATTCTTCAGCCTGAAGTTTCTGAACCTGAGGGAAAACAGCTAGAGCTTAGGCAGTTTAGAAGTAATAAAAAAGAAGATCTTGTGAAAATCTCAAAGTAGACCTTGGGGAAAGGGCTTTAGAGACTAGCTTGGGCTTTGCAGGGAGGAGTTGGGGAGATGTTAGCAGAGCTGTCCTTGGAAGACTGTTATTAATGACAGTGGTGTATGCACATGTAACACATGCTTTCACTCTCTTACACACACAGAGGTTTTAGCGCAACAGCCAATATTTACAAGGCCACAACTCTGTCCACCCCCTAGCCCTCCTCCCTCGGTTTCCTGTTCTGTTTCTAACTCTTTACCTTAACCTTTGTGTTGAATAATTCCCTGAATTATAACTCCCCGAATCATTTAGGAACATTATTGTCTCTGGTTTAGAGAACTATATTTTCCCCTGAAAAGTGCAGTAAGTAAATAGCCATGAAATGATTTAAGAAGGATTGTTGTATTTGCTTTGGTGGGAACCAGGTTCCTTTGGGGGTTTCCGGTGCCATTGGATAGACCTTCCCTCCCACTCAGGAACTACCAGGGTTGTTTTAATGTCGACATGGGTAATAGTCTGAATGGAGATGTTCCTCCTGCAGGGATGTGAATTCTGGATGTGAATGTTTCTTTACTCTAATCATATTTAAGCAACAGTGTAATTTAAGCAATGTGTCTCCTTGCTGAGAGTCCCAAAAATGCAGCCTTCGCAGTCAAATGTATCCCATGACAGAATAACTTTATCCCCCAGCAATTTCTGGAATGGCCTTGTATTGGGAGCCCAGAAACTGAAAAATACTTTCTCACGGCATATTTATTTAAGAGTTTCCAGCTGTCCCGAGTGTGAGCGCCAGCTTCAGTCCCTGGAGTGTCACTAGGAGAATGCTGTTATGGCAACTGCTTTTCATCAGTTTTGAGGCTCTTTGCAGCTGGATGGACCCACACGACTAGACCGTGTTCAAATAGTTAAACAGTATCTGTTAAAAAACAAACAGCCCAAGAGTCTGGTTTAAATAGCATAGTGGTTTTAGGAGCTGGTGGGAGTGCCCAGCTGGCCTCGGATTGCAGTCTGCAGTTTGTGAAGGCAAGATGTTGCAGCTCGAGCGCTGGGCGTTTTACCTCTGTAGGTTTTGACAGATGAACATTTCTTTTTCATCTTCCTGTTCATTCATGAAGTTATCAGAAAGCCACTTGTGCACAATTTGAAATCATCTGGCTGCCTTATGAGCAGGGATCCTGGTTTTCTGTGATTTTTTTTTTTAAAAAGTCCCCAATTTTTGGATTAAAAAAAGTAACCCCAAATCCACATTTTTCCGTGATTAAAATGAAATGCCACTAATATATGTATAGTGGCGTTTCATTTTGATCACGGAAAAATGTTGATGTGAGGTTACTTTTTCTAATCCAAAAATTGGGTTTTTTTGTTTTTTTTTAAGTCGGAGAAAACCAGGACCCCTGCTTATGAGAAGGCTGGTGCTGTGGCCTAGGCTCTGGGCTGGATTTCAGGAGAACTTGGTACAGATCCTGCTCTCTTACGGTCTTCCATGACTCTGCCTCCATTGCCCATGTAAAATCTTTTTCTCCTACTTCCGATGTCTTGTCTCTTTAGATTGTGACCTCTTCAGAACAGGGACCCTGTTGCTCTGGGTTTAGAGAGTATGCACCCCAGTTCCCTTCTCATCTCTGTTGAGTTTTCTGGGCACGTACTGTTTATACTTTTGTATAAAAATGAATTCTTACCAAATGACTGGTGTGAAAAGTTAACCCACTAAGGCTTGCTGGCTGGGTCCTTTGATCTATCCAAGGCATCTGGAGTAGGAGACACTGCGGTATCGGCCTGTGGAATTGAGATACACGATGGCTTACGTCCCATTTTGATCGTTTCCAAACGTTATTGCCAGCTCCTGCTGGGTGTAGGTATGCACTGGGGCACAGCTGTACTCTTCCTTCTCTGAGGGGCTCTTTCACTGTCTGTCCCGCATTCATACAGTGGGGCCCTGCAGCAGTTTCTCTTTATCTTTTCAGCATCAGGTTATGCATCTGTCTCATTTTTTTTTCTCCCCTTCAGCTCTGCAGTCTCCTGCTGCCACTGTGATAATTCATGCCTCATTTTTTCCCGGCTGGTCTGGTGACTTTGGCCTCTGAATCCAAACATGCAACAATCCTTCTATCATCCCTCATCTCACCAGTCCTGACATGAGGTTTGCTCATTAATCCATTCATTAATACTTTTACCTTGGGCTACAGCTCTTGCTTCTCAGGCTTCTTGGATCCTTGTCTGTCCCTATGCCACCTCCCAGACCATTCTTCATGGGCTTAAGCAGCCTAACCTCCCCGGCTTCAGCTCTCCAGCCCTTTCGTGAGACAGCTTCTCCATCTGCATTTACCTAGCACTCGACCTAGAGAGCCCTGCTCTAAATCCTGGTGCCTCATCCATCTCGCTAGTCTAAGAACATGGTTTTATGGTCCCGCACCCTGTCGCACAACTGAGACATTACATCCCACAAGACCTTAAGGCAACATCTCTCAGAATGCCTTAGTTTGGGGCTATACCTGATGGGCCAGGACATGCTCAGTTGTGGTCCCCACTGATTAGAATTGCAATGAGAAAGGAACGGGGCTAGTTGATATTTAGACACGAAAAACTACTTGGCCCATGCTGAAGTGGCTTCAAGTGTAGGCTTCTAACCAAAGCAGTGCAAGTATGTCTTCCCCATAGCATTTGAAATTCATGATGCTTTAAACCAAAAAGTTTCCAAGAGCTGACAAAAAGGGTTCAGATTTTCAAGCTTTTCTCTTTAGCCCCAGGGCTAGAAACTTTTTAAATGAAAGCTGAGACTCTTGCATAATTTTAGGACTCTGGGAGCTCCAATGTGCCCATTCGTGTGACAAAACATTGCAGCAGATTTCACGTTTTCATGCTTTGGAAATGTTGAGTCAGTTGAGAAAACGAATCGACACACAGTGGTGGCTTTGTTACCTCATCTTCCTGTCCTGAAGTAGCATCTCTGGAATAATTCTTTCTGTTCAGAGAGCTTTGCCTAATAGGAGTCAAGCTTGTCTGTATATTATTCCTCATGGACTTAATAATGTACAGTCATTGAATAACTGTGCTCCCTGTTATTGCAGGAGATGAAGTTAGAACGATCATATTCAGGGACTTTTGAGGCCAGGAGGCAACAAAGATTCAGTTTCACTGAGTAACGTACTCACAACGGTGTGCATAAATTGCATCCAAAAATGCCATCCTTGGGTGGCTCATCAAAGGCTTGCAGTTTTTACCTTTGCAGAGGTATTGCTGGTGATATCAGTGACAATGGGGATGACTTGGGATTTGCAGTTGCTCTTTATTGAAGGTATTTATGCCCTTGTTACCATAGTATCTAAGGGCCTCCCCATCTTTAAATTAGTCTCATAGCAGCCTTTAGGTGGGTAGCAGAGATGAGGTCCCCTCCATGACGTAGTAGCCATTGAGGCACAGAGAGTAGTCCTCTTTCACCTCTAGGATGACCAAGTGGCACTTGTGGGTTTTAGGTCCTGTGCCACCTTCCATAGTAGCCATAAAATTACTAAAACGTTGAGATTATTTTTTGCGAGTCTTTTCACCTGGGAAGATCCCCAAGCAACTAGACTTGATACTGCACATGTTCAGAAACTGTTCAGAATGGCCACTTCCCTAAACACCAGTACAGTCTCGCTCCATCTAGAAGGTGCATAAACCCTGTGTTTCCGGTGCCTAGACTAACCTGTACTGACAGTTCTTGCGGGTAGACAAACGTATATGTCGAGCACTTCAAAAGGGGAAGGGGAGTCTGTTGTTTGGGAGTGCACAGCCCCAGTTTTGCTGTCACTGTTCTGTGTGCATGAGTCTTTGACCTGGGAGGGGAAGAGGGGATTGGATCAAGTGGAAGTGATTTTGCTCTGTGTGTATTACTGCAGACTTGGAATGAATGTCCAGTTGCATCCTCCCAGCTTGTATTTGTATTCTGTGGTAGCAATGCTATTGTTACGTCCGTCTGCCCCCCTTGTTGCATGAAGGGCTTGTATTAGTATATTGGTAAGCCATGCCAAAATGGAAGTTTTGAAGGAAAAATGTTGACACGAACTTATTTATGTACAGGCTTGTCCAGAGGGCCTGGCCAAAATAGGAGACAGGGCTGCTATTGTGGTGGGTGCTGTACAGACACAAAGGCAGGCCCAGTCTCTGCCATAAAGAACTTGGTTTTAGATTTCAGGCAGCTCAATTTTAATGTCGTTGAAGATCTAGTTAGATCTTAACTGCCAGACCAACACTGTAGTGGTAAGACACAGCGCTGTATTTGGGCTATTGTATGAAAAGAAAAAGTGAGAGAGACCCTCCTTAAAAAAAACTGCTGGAAAGGGGAGGTGTAGCCGATGGCATTTAGGCTTCCCTTACCCTGAGGAGAAACTGCTCTTAAGCAAGAATCCCTTATTGAGCCCTTTACCGATGGCTGAATCCCCAGCTAGTTTTCTTACTGTTCTATTTGAAGGCAAATTATTACAATTACAGTTAGGATTTTTAGATTTGAGTCTCTGTCTTCCTGCCTGTACCTTGGATGACACCTGCCAGAAGTTCGATGGTATTACCAGAAACCTGTCGGCTATAGCAAGACAGTCCTTTGAGGTCTTCCTTTTGAGTGCGTGAAAGTACAGTCGCTCAAATCTTCCCATAGTTATGCTAGTGCAGGGCTGCTATGTGGAGTGTTACAGTATATGCTGTCCGTAGTTTCTTCTGCACTGTGCCTGGGCTGTTTCAGACCCAGGGAGCTTGCATGCTACAGTAAAAGTGGCCGCCAAACGTGGTGTCACTGGGAAGTAGCACACAGCAGTATATGGACATTACAGACCGATTGGTTCGTAGAGCACTTAGGATTTAGGATTCGGTAGTGAAAGGTAGGAGACTTGGTACATGTTGACTAATGTGTATTGATTTGTAATGCTTATGGGGTGGCTGGAAAAATACTTGAAGCCAGGAGTGGGTGAAGGAGGCAGCAGAAACCTCAGCAGAGTTCATAGGGTGCGTGAGAGTGGCAACAGAATCACAAGTCACAGTGATTATTTATTCCCATTTGTATGTAGCCTCCAGGGTGCTTCCGAGTATGGTCCCTTCCCCATCCCCTGATCTGGACTTGCTGGCCATGATAAGACCATTTGTTTTGCCCAGTGCAGCAACACCTGCGGGTAGTGAATGTGGCAGGGCTTTCTAGGAATCCCTCTTTCTTTTCCTTTCCATATGGGCAGCTGCTACCTGCCAGTAGTAACACCCTCCTTTATTGGCTCCCAAGGCTGGTTAATGGAATATATGATTTCATTCTTGTTTCAGCAGATGTCTGCAGAGGAGGTGCTCATATTAATTGGATTTATACACGTGGCTGCAAGGCCTGGGCCCAGCTTGGAGGTTCTTGCAGCTGTGGTAGTGACTGGGTTATGGATCAGCAGCTCTTGGCATGTGTGCCAGAGGTAGCACCCGAGGCTATTTTCCTTGGCACGACACAGCCGGCCCAGGCTCTGGGCAGCTGCTGTGGGCCATGGATCCTGGGCTGTGACCGGGAGGCTGCAAGCAGTCTGGACTCTGTGGCAGGCAGCAGCTGCCCAGTGCCTGGGCTGGTTGCAAACAGCTGCACCGGACTCTGCAGCCCTGGCACTGGCTCCATGGTGGCAGCAGCTGCATGCATGCTTTGTGGTGCCTGGCAGGGGAGGGGTTGGGGTTGCCCTGACTTCTCCCCTGCCGTTTGCCTGGAGGAGCATGTGCAGCTGCTGCCAGCAATGAGGATCGGGCCCCAAGTGCATCCCCCACCTCTGGCATGCCAAGTTGAGGCGTGGGTGGAGACTGGAGGGTTTTTGGCTCTCTGGCCAAAAACGTTGCCGACACCTGGTTTAGGTGGTGGAAAAAACAAATGCTGGTATTTTGTATTGGATATTTAGCAATGTCAGTAGCCAGTAAGCAAGACAGTATAGAAAGGGAACAGATACTGTAGGCGGACAACCCTGAAATGTGGCCAGAAGCTCTCTCTGTAAGGTGCTGGGCAGAAAATAGTTGGCAGAAGCAAAAACCAGGAGGTAAGCAGCAAGGGCATTTTTTTCAAGGGACAGTGCGTTGGACTCCACGAGAGTTAACATGAGCATAAAAGGGAAGTCTCCACTGAGCTGGCACTCGGCCTAGCTCCTCTGACTCTGGCAGGCGGCGGCAGCAGCAGCAGCAGCCTTCTTGGGCTCCTAATCAGTCTTGCCAACAGTCATCTGTGAAAAGGAAAGTTTAGCAGAAGTGAACCCTGTCTGCTGGGAACTAGCTAGTACCCTTGGACCCTGTCACAGACCCATTGATTTATTTTATTCTACAGATTAAAATGAAATATTTTTGCCATCATGTCCTAGATAGTGAGGAATTACATTTAAGGAAACAGTCGGAGAGAGCCCATGGACATTCTTGGGACAGGTCAGGACAGATAACAGGCAAAAGACCAGGCAGAGCCTGATATTTTTTCCTTCATGGGTGCTCAGCATTTCCAAGGTGCCTCAAACACAGGTCCCTTTTTGGCAATCGTGGCCCCAGTCTGGATGTAACTAGACCAACCCAACATCCTGGTACAGCTGAGCATTGTTCGCAATGGACCCTCTGCCCACATCTAAAACAGCCATGGCAACATTTCATTTTGAAAATGCTTTAATAAGGAAGTGTTGACAACACCATTTTGCAAAATGTAGAGGTAACTATACAAATTCTTAATACAAAAAGAATAAATTAAAAGCAGATCTTTTTTTAATTCTGCAACTTTTTCTACAACATACATATTTTTTTTCCTTGATTACAGTTGAACAGAATCCAGTAAAATCATTTTACATGCTCTAAAGTTGGTTTTAGGAGAGACCTAATTTTTTCTTTTTTTCTTTTTTTTTTAAACTAGAGAGTCCATTTTACACAACTTGTAATAAAACTATTGACATTAATATATATGTAAAACTTTACATCTAGTTAACTAAGCAGTAACTGGTCATCTGATAGCACCTGAATGGGGTTTGCTATGTCCAGAACTAAAACTAATACAGAGTGAAAACAGATTTGAACTTTTCAACATTTTTAACACTCGACTGCATATAATATCATTTAAAAATAAACCCTGCCTCACAACATAGGGTGGTGTCTGAGAAAACACCACACTTCTGGCTAAACAGAGGGAGCTTCATACATGTAGACTAAGAATGCAATAGTGGCTTTATTTCAGAATGGGGAGGGCTTCCTTTAAAAAAAAGGTAATGAGGGGCCAATAAATTGGTAGTCAAGTGCTTGTATACAATAACTGTTTTCCCCCTCTATGTTATACTTAAACATGTTAATCGCACCTGATTAACATCGTATGTACATTTTGTGTATAACTGAATTGAGCTAAACAGTAAAACCTGTTTTACTTAATCTGTCTTTACTACCAGACTGGCTCACGTGTGCCTTGATTTGCAAAAACAGAAAAGCAGAACACAAAGCAAAACCCAGTCCGTTTATTTGCCTCTCCTTGGGCCTGTTTGCATTGCAGGCAAACCACATACATTTTTTTTTGCAGTTTCAATCCCAACATAATGAACTTGAGGGCTGCCACCCTATTTGTTTCCCTGCTACACAACTGCGGGCCTGTTCTGATTCTGGAGCAATTAATTTTTATTAGAGTAGTGCCCGAGGTCCCATTGTACTGCTGTTCTTGACTCCTTTTAATGAAATAGTCTATAGAGGGGGAAAAAAAAATTACTTAGAGAAAGGCTCTGAGCACATTTTTATTTCTATCTCAAATTTGTGGGCTAAATGCATTGTTGGTGATTAATTTGGGCCTTTTTAATCTTTGGAAAGATTAGTTACCAGCAAATGGCACTACCATTACCATTACTAATTGGTGCTATCCCCTCTCAAAAGTAACTGGGGGGAGGAGGCAATAATTCCCTCATTAGCAATCCAAATTTACAGAGAGGGAAAGACAAAACCATATGGTGCAATGCCCTTTCAGAGAATGGGGACTAGCTTGCGCTGTCAGTTCTGTCTAGCACTTGGTTAGCAATACGCATGATTATTTTCAAACATGGTTTTATTTCCAAGTGTAATGAATTCTAGCTTTCTACAGACTTTGGGTTTGGAAAGATTAATGCATGCTTCAGGGGTGTTTTTTTTTTTTTTTTAAATTTGCAGTGTTAAAATGTCAGTTTATGGAGAAGTAATTTTCATGGTTAGAGCGTGGAAATTAGATCTGTGGCTTGTTCCTGGCCCCACCATTGAATGCCTATGAGATACGGAGCCAAGTCACTTAACCTCTTAGTGCCTGTTTCCCCTCATCTTCAAATCCCACTGCCCACTCCAAACCCTACAGAGACTCGCTGGTGTGGATTCACTCTAAGT
The DNA here is from genome assembly GCF_000455745.1 of Alligator sinensis. Lineage (NCBI taxonomy): Eukaryota > Metazoa > Chordata > Crocodylia > Alligatoridae > Alligator > Alligator sinensis. Next base: position 1,771,013 of record NW_005842018.1, on the reverse strand, counting down.
ATTCAAATAAACATGATTAACTTTGCAGGGAAAAGCATTGATGATAATGGCGAGTGTTCATAAAAGCCCATTATGGTTCCAGGTCTGCTTATGCAGCAGTCCAGTCATTTCATCGTTTCATACAGCACAATTTTCTGGCACTACTGTTGCAAAAAGGTGTGGCAGCTCCAAGTTGGGGTGTCTCAATTTCTTGCCCTCCTTGTCTGGTAGACTCTATTGTTATTCTTAAAACACATGCACACATACACTCGTACACACTCACACTGTGTTTTTATCTTTTTAAAACTAAAGCTACCTTCAGTCTCTGCTTTTCACACCGTAACCCCCTCCAGCCGTTTTTTGTTAATGCCTTTCCCATAGGAAATCATCGTCATCTGCACTCACGAGTTGAGAGACGGGGTCAGGAGCCCCACTCCCATCTAGTGGCAATAAAAACAGCATAGCACCGTAGTGAAGACTAGATGTGCCAGCTTCAACACCCACCTAGATTGTGCACGTGTTCATTACAAAAGTGTCTTTGAGGCCTTTGTAGTTCAATGGCTTGACCTGTATAAAGCATTGCTCAAAAGTCTGTGTAAACTTGCAGCTCCTTCCGTCGCTCATTCTCATGCATTTTTCCTTTTGGTATCGGTAAACGGCTCTATTTTGCGTGGAACGTGGAAGAGTTAGTAATGTATAAGCTTGGATTTCTTATGGTCCCTTCTTGTAATTGGAAAATGTTGCCTAGTCTGCTTGTTGCTACACACTAGTACTGGGGCCCTCCCGTAATGGTGGACTGGCTCCTCTCGGACAGTGATATGTTGGTGACGAGCCCTTTGCTACACTGGCGTTAGCGAATGAAACCAGCTGAACAGTTTTGTGACTGCAGCTGTATGTCAAAGCAGGCTGTGCTTCCTTTTGATTTCATGTTAACCACTTTGTGCATAAATCTGCTATAATTGATTGGTTGGTTCTAGTCCAGTAATGGCTTTTGGCAATTTGTCACCTTCCTTATCAAATTATTAACCAAAAAAAAAAAAAAAATAGCTGTGTCTGTGGTAGTCTGTGCCAGCTAAGAGCCAGCAGTACTTGCCTCTGCTTTAGTTCATAGCCTGGTCAACCTTCTTGTCTGTCCTGTTTTAATAGTAGCTTCTCAAGATTGCATTATCAATCCCAGCCCACCCTCCAGTGTGTCTTCATCACGTTGGGGTATGCCAAGTTTTTGGCAGGGCTTGAAGGAAGATTAAAACCGTTTCCAAATAGCAAACTGCTGTGTCTGGAAATAGGCTTAAATGAGAGAGATTTTTGTGGCAAGAAACTGCTAAGCATGCTTGACTAGATGCCTTTTTGAGGGGGATCTTTGGCAGCACAGAACTGGATGTGATATTCTGACATGTCTGTGAAGGGACAAGCTTTTCTTTACAGTTCTTCAGAGAAGAAATACTTCAGGAGTAAGAGATTGACTTGGCAAATGTTGTCTCCCCAACCTTTCTACTGATGCTGTGTTGGCATCAGCTCATGGGTTGGAGAAATCCTACTCTTTATACCTGCCACAGAACACTAGGCTGGTGCCTAGACTTTGAAAGGTTTTCATGATTTGTTTAAATTAATCACTACCTGGCTGACTAGTGTAGTTATTCATGTGTCACCTATGCCCTTTGGGGCTGCAGGAGGCATCTACTAGTCCGTGGCAATCTGGTTGGAAATACTGAGATCTGTTGCTAGTTGTGGGGTCGGTGGTTGGTAGTGTTATCCTTGATCATGTTTTCGAGAAAAGTGCTTAGAGTTGAAGCTGGTGCCGGGTGACAGTGCATCTGGGTAAGGCAAATGAAGAGGCAGTGAGGTGATCTCAAAATGGCATTGATGTGATCAGATTGAGGTCAGGGGTTCACACTAGAGTCCCAGGCTTGGCTTTTTCCTGTCCATACCACTGGACATCAGCTAATTCTGGATAGAGGGGAGCATCCAGGAAGCAGCTATCATTGTAGCTCCTACAGGAGAAAAGGAGATTTTGCATTAGAACGAGCGTGGCAGCAGGCGTTCTTAGATTGAGCTGCAGACACAAAACACCAGGCAATAGGGATGGGTAGGAGATGAGGTGTTGTATGTTGAGTGGCACCATGGGGGCCTGCAGGTACTCCCAGAGTAGTCCCCACGTCCAGGACCCAAGCAGCTAGGCCCTTCCAGAAGACCTTGCTTTTACTTAAGTAATAGTAGCTGAACAGAAATCTTTCTCTGTTAGTCTAGTTTAGGCTCATTTCTCAAGAGGAAACTGAACTCCAATGACAGTTTTAGACCCCTTCTTGGAAGGGGGTATGTGCATGGTATCAATACTGATGACATTCAACAAAAGCCCATGATCAGTAATGCACTCACTCACAGGTGCTTCTGGCACAGCCAGGGAATGAAGGACATGGGCTTTATCCAGTGCATGTAGCTTACTGCTTTATGCGACGATGAATGGGACAGCTACAGCAAGAAGCCCTTTTCCTCCACTTTAAATGCATCCAACCTCCTGTGTTTATGCAGGTGGATAGGATATGCACACATGAACACACACCTCCTCTTATTCTGTGCCCTGGTCCTGACACCATCCCAGCAGCAATGTTGTGGAGGTTTCTCACCGGTGATTCCCCTCCCCACCTCCAAGCCAGAGGGGCTGGCTGTTGACTTGAGGGAAAATAAATGCTGCTGATTCCATGTCCGACTTGACAAGGAGCAAGAAACTTTTTGTTGGGATACTTTCTAGACAAGGAAGTCATGGTAATGAGTTGACAAGGATGTACCAGGAACAGATGTCAGGACTGCCTGCTGGCTTGCTTTCTCATATCAGTGACCTTATAAAAAGGAGGCCTACACTAGCGAGTAGGATCAGGACACTTGCACCCTGCGAGGATTCTACCATCCCCAGCATGTCACAGCAGCCCGTTCCATCAGAACATCCTTCCGTTGCCAAAACGGCAAAGGACTTTCTAGGACATACAGGGGTTGCCCTTTTGGAAAGACATCACGGCGTGTTTCTGCTTAGCTAAAGAACGCCATGTGTGGGGTACACCTACCGGGTGCGAGGAAATGCTGCTTGAGGCACCGATGGCTCTAAATCGCCTGGTATGACACATGCCCGGGTTCCAGTGTGTGACTGGCTGTACAGGGAAGCACCTATCCCATAGTGTCCAACACTTTTGCTGGGTACAGGGACTTTTGAGCAGCTTCCAGCTCTCAGATCCTGCATTGCCGTTGCCTCTAAGCTCATCCCTGAGAACTCGGTGGCTGTGATGCTTGTGGCTGTGTCCTCTGTGCTAGGGAGGCTCAGATTCAAGGGCCAGGAAGCCCCAGGACTGAAGCAGCTTAGCATTTCTGGTCTTCTCTCTCCAGTTCCCTTGCTGCTTTGGTTAACGCCCAAGGCAGCAGCCATCTGTCTAAGGTAAAACCAAGCAGCTCAGCTGCATTTTAAGAGCCTCCTGGTTCCAAACCCCTTACTAGAAAGCACAAGTTTACGGGTTAATTATATATTTTTGGGCTCGAAACAAGCAGCATATTCCATTTTGTCAAACTGTAGAGTAAGAGACTGGAGTTTCACAGCTACTGCAAGTTTTTCTGGGCCAATTTCCATTCCCCATGAGCCAGGGCAGGACTGTTCCTATCCATCTGTGTACTTGGCCCTATTACTGTAGTGGTCAGAATGCCTCTCCACTCACAGTTTTATCTTCCCGGCCCCACTGTGAGGTCAGAAAATATCATCCCCATGGTACAGATGGGGAGGGGGAGCACAAGGGATTTTCCCAGGGTCCTGCAAGAAGCATGCAGCTGCACCTAGAAATGTATCCAGGCCTTCTGCAGTCTACTCCCAAAAGTATGAGGAACTGCTCTTGCTCCCCATTTTGGTTCAGCACTTTGCTTAGACTGCTTTGAAACTGTCTGGCAATGAGGCATCTCTTGCTCCCTTTAGTGCTCTGTGCTTACTTGAGCCCAGCCTGGCTACTTGCATTGCAAAGCAAGTGGGCGTGAGGCCTTTAACCAAGAGGAACTGCAAATGTGCTGAATGGGTGAGACAGAGCTGCAGCATGAAGCTCACAGATAAATGCTTTCAGCTGGCTCTTGCAGGAGCTGAACAAAACCTCGCTCTCAGACAAAGGCCCACGCAGCTCAAGCGGTTGCTCCGTACAGACAGGAGGGCGTCAAAATTATTTGCACTGTATTTGCAGAATGCAAGCAACAGGGCAGAAGGATGAAAGAACAAAACATTCCCTTACTATACCTCTATTCATCAGTACTTTGGTGAGTTGGAGACTGAGACTCATCCATAGTGGGTGAGTTGTCTGTTGCTTCTCTGAACAAAGGAGAGCAAAAAAAGAGGAGGAAAGAGCAGAGAGGAAATGTTAAGGAGAAGAAGTGAAACAAGCATTGTTAAGAGCTTATTAATACAGTGGGAAAACAAATTGGTGAATCATTTTGAGACAAAAGAGTTAGTGACAAGGAAACATGTCAGGCAGAATTTGAAATCTTGGATTCATGCCAGAAAGTAACAAAACGGCAAAGTTTTCATTAGGCACCCAATAATAAACCGGACCTGCTTCTTGGAAACTTAAATTTTTTCCAAGCGTGAAACCAGTCACAAATTTATCTCCCATTACTTTTTTTTGTACAGTCTCTTTAAATGATAACAATTAAAGTCGTTCTGTTTCCACTAGCTGTGGATTTCTGATATCCTTCTGATGTGAAAGCCAGGGAGCAGTTCTGTTGAGTGGCAGATGCTGAGTCCTCAGGTTGTTGGCTGCCTTCAAAACAGAAAACTTCTCAACTGGTTTCAGATCAGCCTTACTAGTAGAGAGGGATAAGGCCAGATGGTGATAGAGGTTGAGGCAGAATCAAAACTAAGACCTCAAATGATGGAAATCTCAGCTGTCTGGCAAACTGGCAGAAGTTTCAGGTATTACAATGTTTTGTGTACCTCTAAATTATAGACTGATTTCTAGTTTTGGACTGGGACCTCAAAATACAACTGGTGAGTTTGGATCCCAGGAATTCATATTTGAGCATTTAGAAGTGCAAAGGGATTTATTTCAGGAGCTGAGGTCCTGTTCTTTCTCCCCCTTGTTCCCATCTGTTTCAAGGTCTAGTCTTAGCGTAGATGCTCCAGTGGAGACCAAGTGTAGTGACCAACTTTTCCTTACTCTTTTAAAACCAAACAGCAGTCTAATCTATATAGGAGGAGGGAAGGACTATGAGGCCCACCAATGTCTGTCTCCTATAGTGACTGCTGGATTAGCTCCCTGGTTTGTAGTGGACTGCTAGAGCAGTGGTTCCCAACCTTTTTTTACCGTGGGACAGGGCGCGCAAAGCTGGCCTCCCTCCCGGCATTCTCCCACCACTCGGCTTTAACCCTGGAAGCTCAGCTGTAACTCCAGAAGCCGCTAGCCTGGGCGGACAGATGGGGGTCCGAGCGGGGGGGGCTTGTGCCATGACCCGGCAGCCAACCTGCCGCGGCTGGGTACCAGGCTGTGGCCCGGTGTTTGGGAACCTATGTGCTGGAGGACAATTAACCTTCCCTAGGGTAGTGCTTCTAAAGTGGGGGGCCAGGAAGTCTCTTCTTGTAATTTCACAGAATCATGTACTGGCAGCATACAGGGAAACGGGAGGCTGGGTGGATCTAGGAAAGGATCTTTGCTTCACACCATCAGACGAATGAACAGAATGAAGATCCTGCAGGACCTGTGCCCTGGGGAAGCTTTCTTCCTCATCCCCAGGTACTGGAGTTACTATAGTTAAGCTTCCAGCTGTACCTGTACCATGTCTGAGTAGTTGTCCCAGTGGCTTGGGTGACCAGGGGGATGTTTATAAAGACAATTCGGCTGTGTAAGGTGATGGGGACCATCTGTCTCCCACCATTCACCTGGTACCAGAGAGAGCAAAGCAGGTGACGTGAAGATGCACCTGCCAGCACTAGATAAAAGGAGTGCTCTCTACACTGCTAGATTTGGACTGAAGCGAGAATGGGGAATAGAAGATCTCTCCCTGCAGACGAGGTACTGAGTCTCTGACGGTGTTCCCTTGCTTTATGCGCTCATCCTCCTTCTCAAGTGTCCTCCCCTTGCCCTCAGGAAAAGGCCTGGTTCCCGAAGAGACTTTCTGCCTCAGAGGTCTTATTTTTTTGGGATTCTTTCCTTGAAGGGAAGAGATTTGGGACACCGAGGGATGTTAGCTCTCAGGCCCTGAGACTCACCCAGTCTGCCATGCCAGGATGTGGTGGGGGCTGCTTGGTGGCGTAGCTGCTAGTTCGCTAGATGGTGTCGAGCTCCTCTGGCTGTGAGGTAAGGCAGCTGAAAAACAAGGAAGATGGGGGAAAAATAACCAGTTAGATGAGGGCAGGAGGAGGGTCAAGGTATTTCATCCCTGACAGCCCAGATGAGCTGCAACCCAGTGGGGAGTCGGTGCAGCATGCATAGCTGTGGCCGTTTGCACAGGTTGGCAGATGCTCCCTGAGCAGCGAGTGAATAGCTAGCTCAGCATTGCAAGTGTGTGCTCCTGACTCTGCCTTCATGTGGGTAGGAACATTTTGTCCTGCCCCAGTCTCCTTAATGGCAAAGGTCCTTCCATGAGAGAGGCTCATGTTCTCAGCGGGTGAAAGTGAACCAGTTTGTCCCGTTGCTGGTACCGCAGGTAATTCTCAGTGCTACAGCAGTGACTGCGAAGCTGCTCCTCCACCGGGTCTGATGGGGAGGGGCAAAGCTAGCAGTGCAGGTGGCACAGGCATCTCAGGGGCCATGTGCGAAATCCTGTGCTAGCAGCAGGCAGGGCTTCTGGCAGGGAGCTTCCAAACTCTAGAGTTCAGGCATTTGTCATAAGATTCATTCACATTAGGCCACAGTTAAATCATAAATGTAGGACCAGAAGAGATGATCTTAATGAGGACTTCTGTGCACAAATACTGTAATAGCAGTGCTAATTTTGTGGGGCATTTCTACTACAGGGATCTATGCGGGTAGAGGGGAATCCCATCTTACGATCATTGTGTCCTAAAGCTGAGCTCTGTGTAACACTTTCCCAAGAGTATAATCTTTGAAGTTCAACAGATGTTGATCTGCCTTGGCCGTACAGTCAGATTGTTTCTCACAAGCCCCCTCCCACAAGCTGTTGTTCTTACCTGTAGCTTAAACATGAGAAAAGTGCAAAGTCTAATTTGTTCTGTCTTAGCAGATGGCTCTATGGGTCAGCATCATCCTTTCTTCATATTCTAGCAGCTGGCTATTGGAGGACCAGACCTAGACTGCCCTCTGATCATGATGTGCCATGATCACCGAAAGCAAATAAATTATGTTCTACAGTTTTAGTGAAGTACAGCCTTAAGTAAGTCTCAGGAACTCACAGGGACAGTATTTTTAACTAGTGCTTTCTTTCTGGGTGTCCTATCTAAAACTAATGGGTTTGCAAAACTGGTCTCAATATCTATCTCGGTAGGAAAGCTCCTTAAATTTCAGCTATTTCCTGCTAAGGCAGAAATATCCTAAGAAAGCCTGAATTTCCTAACTAATGAAGGGGGAAAAATTTGCAGAAAAGAGTGGCAAAAGTACCTAACACACTAAGGCAGGGGTTTTCAATCTTTTTTTAATAAGTGTACCCCAGACAGCCCCCTTTTTAATAAGTGTACCCCCGGGGGGGGTAGCAAGTGGCCGGATGCAGGGAAGAAGGGGTGGCGAGTGGTGGCATTGCAGCATCTGTGCAGCCCTGCTCCTGAGAGGCAGCAGCACAGGGTGGTGGTGCTCTGTCCCCACCCGCCCCCGCATACCTTCTGGGACCGTACGTGTACCTCCAGTTCACAACCCCTGCACTTAGGGACTCCTAGGTAATGGGAATAAATCAACCAACAATTGGTAATGGAATAGTGCACCTTTCATCATCATATTGCCAACTCCAATCTGGCCCCAAGTCAGTAGTGATTGAAAATGATGGGCGGATGGCTATTCAGTGGTTTGTGTGAAATGACTGCAGTGGCCTTGACTCAGTTAGTGGTATGCAAGTACTGATATTTTTAAAAGCACCATCATGATTAATTGGCATGCACGACAGTGACCTCATTTGAGATGCACACAACTGAATGGGCCCTGGAAACAGAACCCCTGGAAGGGAGGTCTGCATGTCAAGGCTGATGCATGTGACTAGACAGGGTGAGGGAGACCTGTTATGATCCTGCCCATGATGTACCTGTTCATTGACTTTCATCAGCCTTTCAATCTGACCCACTGGTGTGGGTGAGAAAAGGTTGGGTAAACCTTATCTTAGTTCTTATGTCACTGAAACTAGTCAACAGAGGGCTTGATGCCAAGTATCTATTTAATTTTAAACTGCTGAATAGTGTCTCAGGCAAACTTTCCTCATTTGCTAATTTGGTATTTGTAACTTTCCACCATTATCTGACGGTGACGCTACAGAAGAGCCCAGAGACCCCAGATAAGAAGAGGACCCACAGTAGCCATGCTGCTCCTCATTAACCACAGCATCTGATTTCAGATGTGCTGCAAGATTTCCCCCAGGGTCAGCAAGCATCTCTGGTAGCTTGTGATCTAGTCAGGACAAAGATCTTGCCTTCCAGATGTTGCCCAAATCTTTTTAGTAGGACCATCTGCTCCTTGTTAAAGAACTATCTTTTAATTCTGCACCAGATGTTCAAATCACTGCTTCATTATGAACTTAAACTCTCTTACTCCTAGTAGATTTAGTTGGAAGGTGGCATCTTTCTGAATTTGGGAGCCTTCTACGTTGCGAATTTGGCATGGTGACCCACTCGGTGTCCTAGGACCAGTGTGTTCCTGCGGATGGGATTTTCTCTGGCACCTCTTTAGAGGTCTGACCCAAAGTCTAATGGAGCCTAGGGAAAAACTTCCACCGACTTCAGTGGGCTCGTGATCGGACCCTGGGGGTTTTTTTTTCCTAGCTTTTTGTAAAATTATTTCTTCAGAGAAATGTGATAGAGGAATCCTCCCCAAATGAGTGTCTGGGGTAAAATACACCTGGCCAACCTGGAGGACTGGGTATGCAGTATGCTGTACCCACACAAGGACAGGGAAAGCAGTCTGGTCTGATGCCGGTCACAGATTACCAGCTATTGCCCCACCAGTAATGCATTCCAACCAGTGCAAAAACTCCCGACCTGGCTCTTACCTGATGTTGCTTTACACATCTGAGGCATCCTCGTTACCCTGCTGTGCGCCACAAAGGTGCTTTGAGAAGATGTGCTGTACTGGGAGCTGCTGTCTGAGGATGTGGAGCTCGTGTGCGACAGGCGGCTGTGGTCCTTGTGGGAGGCTGTGGACCGTTGGTACCACAGCCGGAGTTCGTCTGACACGGCAGTCCTGCCTGAGCCCTTCTCATGGCCCTCTCTACCCAGAGACGGAGTCCTTATGATCTGAGACCGGGAAGGGGTCAGTCTCACCGAGTCCACTTCGTCCGCATGCCAGTTCTCCTTAAACATCCCCCCCGCCGTGTATGAGTTGGACGTTTTGAATTGTGCTTTCACGCTGTAGTGCCCCTCCTGGTCATTCTCCAGGCTCCGCACCACCACCGGTGTGGAGCTGCCCTCGATGTACAGGGGGTACTCTTTGATCCTGTACTGAGAGGACGGCTGGCTCTGGCTGTTCAGGTAGACCCCATGGTGGCCTGTTCCATTCCTGGCAGCCAGGTTGGGCATGCTCCCTGAATTTGAAGAGACTAAGTTCCCCGCTGACTTGTGTCGCTGCCTCTGCCGCTCTCTGGCTTTCGAGGGGGAGTCCTCTGCCAGCGTGGAGTAGTTTGGGTTCATCTGAGCAGGGTAGTAGTGCTCAGAGCTGGAATGGCTGGTGCAGGAGGAACAGTCATCCATGGGGTCGGAGCCATTACTGCTACGAGTCCTTGGGGTGTAGAAATCGGGGCTCCCCGTCTCGTTCTCTGAGCCGAGGAGTTTGCCTTGCGACTCCAAGCTGGAGCTCCTGTGTCTAAAGTGCTGAGCTAGGCTGTGCAGTCGGGTAGGGCTGATGTCTACTGACCTGTGGGGACCAGGAAGAGAGTTAGCATTTGAGTCAGCTGCATGAATGGGAGCTGCTGAGTGGCCTCTGAGCATTTTATGCCACAGCAGCACACTCTGATCCAGTCAGATGCACACAGATGAAGTCTGAGAGCTGCCAAGTACCTTCTGTTCCCACCAACTCCAACAGGAGCTGTGGCTGCTTGGCACGGGCCAGGATGTTGGGGACACGGTGCAGGAGGGTGTTCCTGGGAAGCATGAAATGCCCTTCTCTCTGCCCCAAGGGAGAGGAATGATACTGGGGAATGTGGGTTAGATCTCACTGAGTGCTTATGGGGTTGCAGCCCGGAGAGGTGGGTTGAAAAAGCAACCCAGCCCCCTTCCACTGCCCAGATGTGAGGCTTTCGGGCTACCAGGCTCCTTCGCAACCTTTGGAGCTGGCATGGCTACTCCACTAGCCATCTCCTTGGGAAAACCCTGTCATGAAAGTGCTGCCTGACATGGTCACATGTGCAGGTCAGAGACCAGCTTCTTCAGCATCCTCGTCTCTCCAGAGACACCCCCCCCCCTGCAAAGTGTAACGAATGCTGCCCATTATCAGAGCCACTTCTGTGGAGCACCTAGGTGTTTTTGCTGGTCTCTCCAGTGGTTTAAGTTTGCAAGAATGTCATGGTGTGAAGGTCCTTGAGCGAGCACCCAGAGCTGGCTTGTGTCTAAGGGTATGGATTCACATCCAAATCTGGGTGGTCTTTGTTCATACCAGACAGGCTTGCCCAGTGTTTAGAGAGCATCAGTCATCCATTCACAGAGCAGAAATGGTGCCATGTGACCAGTCACACAGCACAAATGACAAATAGCCAAGGTCAGGGCAAATAGTTCGTGAATGAGCCACAGGCTGAAATATGTTTGCTCAAACTCCCCCGTGCTGTTCAAGGCTGGTTCTCAAGCGCAAGTCAGGTGAAGTTTCCCACACCACAGACTAGTTGTTTGCTCAGCTCTCCTATGAACAAATGACATAGCACACAAGGCACTTCTATCCCAAAGCCCTTTGCAGACTTAACCCAGGCCCTTGTTTGGATCTCACTTGTATTGGGCATTTGTACACATGCATGCACCGCAGCACCGGGCACTTTTAAAAGCACCTGGATTTGTATAAATGGTGAAATGCACGTCAGCACTGAGAAAATGGCAGCAGCGTACTTTTGAACTAAAACACATCGATGGTGTTTTAGTTCAAAAGTGCACCGCTGCCATTTTCTGTGCGCTGACGTGCATTTTGCTATTTATACCAATGCACGCGACACAGCACTGGGCACGTCAGCTTGCGTGCTCCACAGAGTCGATTAACTGAGTCTGCTCCGACATGCTGGATTTCTGCTGTGTCGGAGCAGACAAAGATACGTGTATCTTCACTAAGGCAGCTCCATTGGTATCGGTGGAGTTACTCAATGTAAGTGAGATCAGAACCAGTCCCTTGAGGAGGGATTGCCAAAACTGGTTGCAGCTGGCTCAGCCCTGTCCCCTCCTGCCCCCCAGGCACTAGGAGTTTACCAGGACAGCAGAACAGGGCCAGCATTAGGCTGTTGCGGAAACCCTACCGGCGCTAACTACCATCCCCTCAACATAGCTCCCTCAAGCTGCCATCTTAATTCATCGTGGTGTTCCCAGTACCATTTTATTTGACCTGCCTCTTGCTTGGTCACTTGTGCCAGCTTTTCCTGGACACACACACACTTGTATCACCTCACAGTCTGCTGCAGTGAGGGAGGAATTCTTTTGCTTCAGCTTGATCTGCAGGAAAAATTAATGCTTCGTCTTGAATTTAACATTAGTAACAGCTCGTCACGCCAGCAAGGGCTCAGGAATCTTGCAAAACCTAGAACCGTGTTCAAGGTTTCATCCAAAGGACTGGTCAGCTTGATCTCAAGTGAATGCAGGATCTATAGCCTGATTCTCTCTCGAGGACGGCACTTCAGCTGAGTCTTACATGCTGGCTTAAGCACTTGCCTGAATCGGGTCCTTCACCTTTGCAACATGAAAGCAAAGCAAAAGACAACACCCTGGCACCCATGGAGGGTGGTGAGCTGCTCTGGCAGCAGGACAGACTTACCTCGTGGAGTGGACATAGTGTGGACTGCGTACCCGTAGATCTGGCGTGGATGGCATGCTGGACTGGGAGTTCCAGTGCGGGAGGCTCCTGATGGGGCTGTTCTGCAGGGAGCTGCTTCCTCCAGCCTCTGCGCAGCTTCCTGTGCTGGGGAACCGCTTATGACTGCTGCAAAGCAAACAAAGCATTTCACTCTTATGCTCTCCACCAAGAAGCCCAGTGTCCATGGGCCAAATTCAGCTCTCTGTTACATGCGTGTGAGCCCACTGAAGTGGACTGAGTTCCACGTGTGCAACTGCCACGTGTGCAACAATGGTGTCACATGCCTTTTTACAGCAGCCCCGGTTCAAGTGCAAGCCCTGCTCAAGTGACATGGATGCAGCAGCCATTTCTGAGAGAGACTGTCCTCTTTCCTTTCAGACGGCCTTTTGCAGTAACAGTAAGCTACCCACCAGCAGCTTGATTATGCCTGTTAGTGCCTGTTCTGCATGGCATAATTATCCACTAGAACAACCACATATAATTTGGGGAACTGATGACTTTGTTGTGCCATTTGGGAAGAGCTTTCATGATGAAGTCCTAGGCTACAGACCACTGCTCTTTCCCCTGGTGTTCCCAGCAAGAGTCCTCATTACCGTTCCAGCCAGGCACCTCCGGGAATGAGGACCATTCTCGTGGCCAGCAGTGGCCGAATGTCTGACTCACCTGGAATGAGCATGCGAGGAACGTTTTTTGACCTTCTCATAGGGCTCATCCAGGGACGACTCACTCCACATCTTGGGCTTGATCGGGGACTTGTCATAGTCGTTCCGGTGGTAGTGCATTTGTCGGAGCCCCTCCAGGGACTGCGGAGGAGGTGGTCTGTTATGCAGGGGCGGCCGGGGAGGGAGTCCTTTGTGAGGTGACTGTAAAGGGGATATGGTGCTGGTAACCTGAGAATCCTCTGCAAAGAGAAAGCATACTTAGGAACCACATCCTTCTTCCACGGTGCTTTCTTTCACCCACCAATGGAGACAGTGCCTCAGCTCAGAGACCTCTCTCTCACTAGGCACCCTCCCTGAGTGCCACTCTTATCTCCTTTCCCTGCTTGATCTGCTGCTCTTTGTGCTCCCTGCCCCATCTCCTACTGCATTGCCTGCCCTCTCCCTCGCATGCCACACACAGGTTGCCTGTGTGAGAGAGAGGCCCTGTCCCAGCAAGGAGGATTCCTAGTGGTTGTGGATTTGCTCCAATACATAGGGACCTCTTCCCTACAGATTTCATGCTTAAATCTACTTATGTGGTGGGGGGGAACTGAAAGGGGTTTTGATAAAGGGTACTTATTGCTTGGAACGATGTGCTCCAAAAAGCTCAGGTTGGCGTGTCCCATGGGAGGATTTCCTCCACCTTCCTCATCATGTATCCTTCCCTTTCCACTGCTAGGTTTCTAGAGTATGTATGGACAACATACCATCCTCAAGAACGAGGGCATCTGAGAGGGAGCTGTCCTCACTGGCAATGTTTCCTTCTGGGAGAAGAAGAAATATAGAGCCATTACTGTTGCAGTAATGAACTTTGAATCACCATGTGATTTCCCCCACAGAACATTCAAGCACAGGCATCTGCCTCCACTTCCCCAAGAAGCAATAAGGTTTCTCTTAGTACAGGCCAACTTCCTCGGTCCAAACACCCACGAGAGACCCCTTGACTTCCGGCTTACACAACTGGTGTGTTTTCACAGTAGTATTCCTTAGTATCAGGCCACTGAGTGCCCCGTGCAGCAGCAGAACAGCTACCCAGTCCTTGTGCCAGAGCTCCTCTGACCTGCATTTCATTTTCTTTCTCTCTCTGTCTCACACGCACACACTCACACACACTCTGCATGCCTGTGTGCACTGACAGTGAATGGAGAGGAACTCTCTCGCAGTGTACCTGCAGCCCAGTTGAGGACACTTTATAAGTACAAAAAGAAGGGAAAAGGGCAAAATGAGCGAGAGAAAAAGGCCTATTCTTTTAAGCCTATGAAGGAGGCTTTTTTTAAAAAAAAGCATGTAAATGTTAATTAAGTGTCTTGAGAAGACTATTCTAACAAATGCAATGATAACAGCCGTCATGATTCCTTGATTTTATTTAAGGAACCCAATCTCTTTTACTAATATATTCATACCTCTAGTGCAGGTATTACCATACTCATTTTACAGGTGAGTAAGCTAAGTACTCAGAGGACTTGGTGTCACAGCACAGAACTCACCCTTGTTCTGTGAGACACCTCACCACTTGTGTGCTACTGGAGTCCCATGTCAGCCTGCCAGACACCCATGCCAGCCTGGACAAGCAAGAACTGGTACAATATAAACCCCTGTGGTCCATGGTTTTTCCCTGTATAAAGAGGTCTCTGAGGGGGAGAAATGCAATACAGAGCAGAGGTTAGAGCAGGACTATGGACCTTGTGACCCCTGGGCTCTATTCCTAGCTCCAGCTCACTGTGGGTGCAATTCAGTCAAGGTGAAGGTATCAAGGTGTATGTGTTACTGCATGCTGTGAGGTCCTGAATACAGCTCTGGTGTGCAGACGCTAGGCCCCCCCGCAAGCTCTACTTACCATCTATGATCAGGGAGGCTCTCTGCGTTGGCTTTTTCCCAGATTTGATACGATACTCATTGATGGCATTTTCAATCTCCTGCAGTTTCTTCAGTGCATTCAGGTAAGAGGTTTTCCTTTGCTTCTTCAGCTTTTTGCTGACGTTGGGGTCACTGGCTAGGCGTCGGGCAGCCTCGGTGATCTGGGACTGGATTGCAAATTCCCTCTCCAGACGCTCCAGCTCAGCTTCCTGTCAAACAGGCAACAGATTCCAGCTCTCATGATTTCAAGGTGTCAGAGGTCAGATCCTTTGCCTGGTTCTAGGGCCAAACACTGTTGACTTTAACAGACTTAGGTTGCTTTCCACCAGCTGAGGATGGAATCAGCGCCGATGATTTACTCTAACAATGATTCAATCTAACTACATGTGGTCAGTCTGGCAGTGAGGGCAGCTGAACTACTGAACTTGCTCATGGCTTCACAACTATTACTCTTATGTGTAAGGGATCACCTACACATGGATGCATGATATAACCTTTATGTTGTGTGTGTGCTGGCTAGGGGCACAACGTTGTCTCACACACACTATTTGCTATGCGTCCTGGTGGTGTAATGACTGTACCCCAACCTTTCTGTGTCACCCTTAGCGCTGGACTCAATGACAGCCTGTTGCAATGTTGAGCGTCCATGCAAAACCACGACATGTCAATGAAACACTGCTGATAGTACTTTTACCGTGTTTGTACAGAATTAAGAGGTTGCATTTGTCCCAGGTGCAGGCTCACTGCAATCCGGGGATGACTCTCATCCAGCACAATTACTGTGATGTGATGCGTTACAAGACTGAGCCATTAACAGGAGTTGTGCAAAATGTCAGCACGTGAAAAAATTTTCCTGAAAGATTTTGTCTAGGCTAGAAGGTTGGAAAATCACCCACCGCAGGTTTAATGGAATCGGGGCCAGGCTCTTAGAAGGTAGAAACTGTCATAGATCCATTATCTTTAGCTCCACATCAGTCAGTGGAGCTATATCAATTCAACACCCACAGAGAATCTGACCCTTCATCTTTTGCCTGTGTAGATAGGGATGCAATTTTCTGAGATGTCTAAAACCCTTAGGCACTCAAATCCCATTAGTTCTCTTAGAACCAAAGTGAAATGGCAGTTTTGCTATTAAAACCCTATAAAGGGAGACTCTAATGAAGTGTAAAGTAAAAAAAAACAAACCCCAAACCTCTACTCTTTTCTTTCACAAACTGCTGGGACACATGCTTATTCACTGAATATTCACTGAAACACTCCCGCTATTCAAACCCCCTCTCTCAACCGACTCGCACGCATACATACAGGGCAAGCTGATGTGGGATGAATTAATCCCTGCTCAGACTGAGATGACTCCGAAGTTTTCATTTGGGACATTTTGGCTTAAAAATCCCCCTTCTGTCAGTGATGAGTCAGCACCGTTTTAAGGCTCTAATTACGGTTCCCCTCACATTACTGCAGATTGAATGCCTGCTTTTTTTTTTTAAGGCGAGTTTTGCTTTGAAGATCCCACGAGCTCTGTCAACACTAAACTTATTAAAAGCGGCGGAAACACAATGGCGTTATAAGGCCTAGAACCCATTCTGCTTCCTTCTCTCACAACTCCCACGGCAGTCAGTGATGGAGGATTAAGGACAGCGTTAAGGACGATTAGAAAAGAATACAATTAGGTTTCAGCCTCACCATCTTTGCTCAGACAAAAACCCCACTGAAGGGGCTGAGATCTGGCTTGAACTGGCCATTCCAAGTTTAGCGTATTCATTTTTATGACACCCGTAAACCACCACCTTCACTTGCCTCTCCTCATTAATGACTCTTTTTTTTCCCCCAACATGATGCCTTAACAAATACTACCTGGGAGCACCAGCACTCCCAACCATTTGCCTGTGCTGCAGGCTCATTGGTGTTTTTTGTTCAAGCCCCAGGTCCTGGAATCGTGATGACATTTAGGTTTAAAGGACATTTCTAACCCTCAGGACTGAGGCTTGAAAATGCAAATCTCAAAGGCTCAAAAAGGCTTTGGCAAGCAAAACAGAGGTCAAAGAGCTATTATTATTACTTCAAAGTTTGGGAAGCCTGTTCTATCATTGTGAGGGCTGGCAATACTGTGTCACCACGATGTACACCAGCCAGCGCCCCCTCTTAACAGGAAAATGAGATCTGGGAGCTAGGAGATCAGAGGATAACGGGCTGCGCGGGCTTTTAGGAGTCGCTGGGCAAGACAGCACTTTCCTTCTCAAAGCTCAGTTCCAAGCGGCAAAGTAACGAATATTTTAGGTCAATGGCATCCCTCTCGCTGGCTTCTTCAGGAACAAAACTGAAGAGCTCAAACTGCTTATTTTTTCAGCAGAAGGAAAATGCCAAAAAAAAATTGATGAGCAGTTAATTCTCCAGTCAAACCAAGCCTCCCTGCACCCTCATGCCAAGTCTCTCCTGCCATAAAATGAAAGGAAACTTAACACTCCCCTATACACAAATGTCTTGAGACAAATAAGTCTCTGCAGACAATGGCTTTTCTGTGAATCCCAGTCCCGCCTTCCAGCTGCTCTGGGCCTGTTTTCACAGCCATGGTTCAGGGCACTGACCCAACCCATTGCAGGGGCGAGAGCACAGAGCAAACACTCCCCGCAAGCTTAGAAAAACACAAGTCAGGCTCCCTGTGGGAAAACCGAGTTCTCCTTTGGGTGGGAAGGGGCCTGTCCTGCAAGCACACGGTGTCTTGGAGGGAATGAGTCCAAGGTGTTCAGAAAGGAAATGGCTTTAGTGCTGAGTGAGACTCATTGCAGAAAGGGAGAAAGAAAGAGCTGAGATTGGGTTGTAGAGCTGGCTCAAAAGACTAGTGCCGTGTTTCCCAAACTTTCAATACCTGGGGCACACTTTCTTTCTGGAATAAAATTGGGTGCACACGTGTCTCTTACACCCAGAGAGATGTATATGTGCACGGATACAACTTATGCAGCGGCGCCTAGCCTTTTGGCCTGATCCAGTCATGTGCGGCCAGCGCAGCCACAGCCCGATCCCATTGCACAGGACCAATGTGGCTGGAGCCCAATCCACCACGCAGGGCTCGGAAATTTTGTGCAGCAGCCACAGCTTCCCCACCACCACATTTCCAGACCTGTGGGGAGCCCCTGGGCCAGATGGCTCTGTGGGCCAGATTCGATATTGAAAAAGTATCATTTTTCTGCCACTCTTGTGTCTCTACCCAGTGATTCCCAAAGGGTGTGCTGCGGCTAGAGACAGGGATGGAGACACACGACTACCTTTACTCACAGGAGCAAGCTCTACTGCCCCAGTGATGCTAGCTGGCAAGGGCTGATTGTGCTATTTGCAGGACCAGGGCCATAACTAACATACCCAAGGCTACACACACTCTCTGTGTCAGAGCCAGTGACTCCTGGCTCAGGCCTGTACCCTGACTCCCCTCCCTTCTCTGCTTCCACATATAAACAAAGACAAGGCCTTTTGAACAGTAAATTCATTTAAAAAAAAAGAAAAGAAAAGCTGGAGCCATATGTCCAGGGCTGCCCTGGGTGTACAAGAGCCGGAGAGCTGAGACCAGAACGGAAGGCAGATCCTCACCTCTCCCTTCGGCAGGATTTTCTGTTCATCCAGTTTAAAGGCAGTCCCTATTCTTCTCCGTACGATGGGTGGTTCCTCCCCTGGGTCGAGGGGGTACTCTCTGGGCAGCTTTCCTGTGAGCTCCTGCAAACATAAAATGCCATGAGTGAAGCTGGGAAGTTTCCAAATCAAACCCATCCTGGGTCTAGCTCTAGATTGGAACAATACTCAGAGAAGTGATGGTAGTAAAAACAAGTCCCCCAGGGTCTCAGGCTTACAGCTTCTCCGTCACTCAGATGTGCTTTGCTGATAAATACAGAGACGGTTCTCTTAACTGCCAGCCCTGCAAACTCAGGCCAGGATCTGACTGTCAGCTGGGTGCTTCTGGGCTAGCTGACCATCAGCAGCAATAAAGATACTCAAGATGATGACCTGCCTGTGTTGGTTTTCTGGAAGGATCATCCCCCAAGGAGTCTGCCTGAGCTAGGATACACTCCAGCTCACAGTCTTTCAGCTGTCCTGTCTCTGGGCACCAGGGAGTAAAAGTTGTTCAAACCTTATCTTTGAAAGGGAGTCAGCAGGTTGGACTGTGAATTCCCACCGGGAGAAAGGAATGGCCGCTTTTACAATAATTTTTCTCATCGTAACTGCACTATAAACTACTGCAACCTGGTTCGTGATCTGCCTGAGATGAATGCAGTGAAAGGGGCCATTTCCAGGGGTGCCCGATACCTCATTACCTGTTTCAGAAATCTTATGAATTGAAGTCCCTGCCAAACACGGAGTGATGTCATGCACAGTTTGGAAACGACACCAGGCGATGCCGTGTTGGCGCAAAAGGGCCATTTGCAAACCAAGAGATGCGTGGTGGAATATATTTGAAGCATTCAAAGGAGTGAGTGCCAATATTGCTGCTAACGCGGTGGTTTTTCTGGTATGCATAATACATCCCTACTGATCTCAATTAAAGGCATGCAAATGCTTACACAGAAATGCAAGCGCGCTGCTACAAGGAACAACTCGGCGTCTTGGGTTGAAAAGTCTCTGTGCTGAGGACAAAAGGCTTTTGTATTCTGTTACACCAGGTTTGAGAGGATCCAGCTGGCAAAAAACCCTAAATCATCTGAATCCCATATAACAGTGGCTGACCTTAATGTGCAGTGTAGAGCTGAGGCTCTCTGCCACCCTCTTCCCCCCAACAGCCCTCCCTCCCCCACCCGCTTCTTGTTTCTTTCTACTGTTTTCAGGTCACTGGGAAATGAGGCCGTGGCCTTTTCAATCCTTATCTTCAGCAGTTCCCAGCACAATGAGTTTCTAACCCCCACGCCGCACAATTCCCATTTTCAAGATGCATTGTGAAAACATCCCCTGGGGAGGTCGTTTCAGCCCCTCTTTGGTAACATGTTTATTCCACAGCACAAAATAGCTGGCTATAAATAATGCATCAAGGTACAGGTCCTCATGGGCTGTACTTCGGAGTTAGGGGCGCAATCACTTTATAACCCAGAGTTTAACATGAAGCGGAGCAGTGAGTAAAGAGTTAACATCTGTACGGGCTTCTTCCACAATCCCCGGGATTCTGGGAGAACATAAATGCAGACCACTACACTGCCACCCTCCATGGAAAAGTCCTTGCAGGCATGATCCTGAAATTTAATTTACATTAATAAGTAACGGAGGCAGTAGTGGGCTCGGGGTAACTTGATGCCACTGTCCTTAATGTGTCGGGCCAAGCCGGCTGGATTATGCCCATACTGCAACCCTTCTGTCTTGTTCTCATGAAGCGATTTCCAGCTCAAACCCATGGCCATCTGAGAGGAAACATCTCAAAGAAAAGAGCCAGTGAAATGTTTTACTATGTTCTATGGATGAGCCAAGCTAAATTGCTGCCACCCTTACTCGCTTGAGTCATCCTGCTAAAGCCACCTGAGATGTCTCATGTGACACAGGATGGCTTCTGTGAGTAGGGGTTGTGGGATCAGGCCCTCAGAGACTGCCTCTGTTGAAAATGTTTTTTCTCGTATCTCTTCGCAGGTATTAAAGTTACAGCCAAGGGTAAATCAAGGGCAAGGAGAGTTTAAAAACTGCACGGTGCCATTTTCCCATGCCTTTTTTTTTTTTTTTTTTTTTAAAGAAAGTGATGTCCACAGTTTATTATTAAATAATCTCCCAAAAGTCCCAGCACCCCTGTTCAGAGCCAGTGATTTTTTGTTAAACTTGGACTTTTTGGCTAGGGACTAAAATTACACATAAAATGGTATAAGCGATTGGAAAGCGTTTCAAATCTCTAACACGACAGAAGTTCAGTGCGCATAAACTGCTTTCAAAATGGCTGAAAACGATTTAAGATAAATCTGGATAGATGGAGTATCAGACTTAACTGATTTAGGTTAAATCAGTTTATTGAACTTCTGTCCCAGATCCCCTCCAGATTCCAGTTAACTCACAATCCCCCAGCATCCCAGGATGCTTTGCACCTCCCCCACAATTCCCCCCCCCCCAAGGCTAGCCCAAGGCTTGGGCTAGCCTTGGTCCAAGCTATCTGCTTCAGCCACTCAGGGAAGCATGCTGTAGTGTCCCCCAGCTTCTGGCCTTGGCCACTGCAGGCAGGCGGCTGCATTTCTGGACTCAAAAGTGAATGTCTGTTCATTTGCTTATCGGTTCAACCTGTGCAGCTTAGACCAACCTGTGAAAATTGAACTGATTCAGTCTCCGGCTTTTTGACTCTCTGTACTTAGCCTTCCAGACTTGGGAAACAGCATGGAGAGGTGTGTATGTGAATGATCCAAGTGTAAGGTACATATGAACTGCTGCTAGTATTTATGATGTCTCCAGGCACACTTGCAGCACGGATCTTACTTTTTCCAAGAGTTGAAATGGATTTATGTCTACACTGCTCTAGTTTAAATCAACCCAGACAATAATTAAGCAGACAAGTGCAAAGTACAATAGGACCTCATCACGTGGCACTTAGTTTCTCCCACGCTACCTGGGCCAGAGGAGTCAGTTTCTCTTGACGGGGTTACTATCACATTAACATTCTTCTCTACTGTGACAGAGGGACCCTGCCCCATGTTTCTTATAGTAAATACTGCACAGTGAAGGAATGCAGCCAGTGCATCCTCTGAGACATCCCACACCACACACTATCCTCTAATGGTTTCTACTCTGTGCCGGCCTGTAGAATTGCACCGGGTGTCAGACAGTACAGATCTGCTATAAAATATCCCGGAGATGCAGAGGGTGCTGGGGAACGGGCAGGAGAAGGAATATGCCCGAGGCCACTTCAGCACTAGGGAATGAAAGTACATTAGCCTTATACACACCTTTTCCCCCTACTGTAGACAAAGCCAAAGGGACATACACCAGACTAGCTAAGGTCTCAAGTCCAGTCCCATGGAGTTCATAGATTTCATAGACAATAGGGCTGGAAGGGACCTCGGAAGATCATCGAGTCCAGCCCCCAACAGTTAATAGCAAACATCCTATTTCAGAGGCTGACCAATGCATCTGCAACTCTAATGATTTTGGTGGGACTGAGCATGCTCAGCATGCCCTCAGGATCAGGCCTTCTGGGTGCCCAATTAGCTTGCAGCCATGCCATCTTCTATATATGCTGGGCTTTGGGGCAGTGCAATATTTTGCACTGATATGTCGGGGGGAGGAGGGGTGGTCAATGCAAGGTGCTTTGTAAGAGATGCCTACGGAAAGCTTTGCTCCTTCCCGCTTGGCCTGGGAAATGAGGGCATGAGCACAACACAAGCAACACAATTTTCCAGGGTCATGAGACTGCCATTGCTTACCGCTTCTCGGAGACACAGCTTCTTGAGCTCCTCCAGTCGCTGGCGTAGCGTCTCTTCCAGCGCTTCCTGCCTGGATTTCAAGGCAGCCAGCATGTCCTTCTTGGCAGACTGAGAGCTATCCGACTCTTGGGAACCTATCAATAAACAATGATTTCACTAGGCCTCAAGGCCAGCTGACAGCAAAACACACATCTGGAGCATTAATGAATTTCACCAAAGCTTGTGCTTTGGATGCGGACTTTCCAAAAAGGAATCAGGCTATGAAGCGAAGCAGGTGTTACACAGACGCGTTTGTTTATGGCAAGTTCTTAAGGCTTAAGCGAACAGAACGAGGTTAGACATCCCAGCACGCGAAGGCATTTGTAGTTCTCTATTATATAAATAAAAGCAAGCTGGTTACTTTTGCTTGAAGCTACTTTTGAAAATGCTACATGCAGTTCTCAAGAAAGCTCCCAGCAACGAGCAGCACCAAAGATGCATTCTCACGGATGGAGACCAGCAGAGGCTATTCCAGTCATCCAGCTGGACTTCCTACACAGACCTGCATCCAGTGGTGCCCGCAGCTATCCCAAAAAACTTGTGGTTAACTCTAGAGGCAAGGAGGTTTTTTTTCCCCAGTGATATCTTTTATTGGTTTTGAACTACCCTGTGATGAAAAAAACCCCACCACGATAGTTACCAAAGTTAGATTTGTATAAGCCATTTGTAACCCTTCCCCACCAATAAAGAGATAGCTAGTGGCTTTATAGCAGTAGTTGTTCCTTAGGAATAGGTAAGGCAAGATATTCAAAACTGGGTGCTTAAATAAGCAGCTTGATTTTCAAGGTGCCAAGCACCTTGTAGCTCTTGCTGAAGTCAGTACCCTCATGCTGGTGTAAATTCGGAACAAAACAGCATCCGAACATGGCTGGGGTTTGCTACTTCATTTCTTTCGAGAAACATATCAACCAGTTTCTAATTTACCTGAATGACCCACACAGCATTGTCCAAGGGCTCCATGCTCAAGGGTGGTGTGGTGTTGGTTGGGTGCTTGATTGCTGAGCCCTCACCCTCTGAAAATCAGGGCTACCTAAGGCACTTTAGACATTGTCTAGCTAGGGAAGCCTGTGCAAATGTAAAGCACACCAACTCCTCTTCAGGAACTCCCTGTGTGGGCACTCATAGCAAATGTATTTGCCATGAATGAAGCTGCCTTGGATCAAGAGGGTCCACATGGAGTTAGCACAGAGGAGTGAATTCTGCACTGTAAGTTCACACCTGACCTGACTGCACACTGAATTTCCCATGCAGACAAGCCCTTACGTTGACCAATGCTTTCAAACATGTTCCTGCATGCTCCACAGGGCTGAATCATCCCCCACAATACCTATTTTTCATAACAGTGGCTCCACAGCCTTTGTCAAGCAAGGGATTACAGGTTCAGGCTCATGTTGGCCACATTGTCAGATGTTCAGACGTGCCTTCAGCAGGTCAGCCTTGTGTGGAGTTTGCCGAAAGCTCTGCTGAGGTTGTTCACTCCTTTCCAGGTGAACCTGGGGGGGCGAATTTCTGGTTTTGCACCAATCCCAGGTGAAATCCACCCTTTCAGCTACATTTTGTTTTGAGTTTCTTTGCTTCTACTTTTCTCTAAGACACTTAAAGGTGGACTGAAAGAAACCAACCCAACCAGCCCAAGGGGAGCATGTACCTCAATACACCTTTCCCATCACTACTGTGATGCTTGCCCAGTAAATGTATTCACTTGATCTGTCAGTAACTCTCTCATTTGTCCCATGCATACAACTACTTCAGTCACTGGGATGTGCTGGGATTGCAAAAATAGAACTAAATTCTCCGAGAGATGAGTTAGATTCTGGGAGAGAAAGGCTGCTGCTTTACAGAGCATCCTCCTCAAAAGTCAGGACAGCTTATGTGGTACCACACCTATTTACTTGCCCTGAAGTCAAAAATGCCAAACTCATTGCTCTTGGCTCTTTTTATGCCTGTATGCCTGCCCCAGAATAACACATGTTCAACCCAAGCAAGGCATTTCACTACAAGAACGTAAGAGGTTTTTCCCTAGAAGAATTTCCATTTTGCATTTCATGTGCAGGATACATTCCCCTAGTCTCACTCTAAAAACAACTACAGAAAGCACTTACTGGTGGCAGGTGAACTGCTGAACTCTCCTGCTCCAACACTGATGAACTACTAACCATCAACAAGCAGTTCATGACCCCCTTGTTCCCTCCCACGATGATCTGTTCCTTACCTTTTGCTGTTCTGGTAACTTTATGCACGCCTTTTTTCTTTTTGTTTTCCTCTTTCACTCCTCTCCATTCCCCACCCCATGACAAAAATCCAGCTTATTTTTAAATGCTATTAATATCTGTACCACCTATCAACCATAGCAGCTAGACAGGCACTTCCGTTGCAACAGTAAAAAAAAACACATACATTTTATGCACTACACCTAAGAGTTGGATGCTTTCATTGACATGCTCAATTATGGGTGTGTCTGCCATAAGGAAATGGACTGTTTGTAACACAGCTCATCAAACTGACCTGTCTTCATCACAAACAGCTCAGTGCGTTTCCACTAGCTGTGCTAGATCTGTGCAAGAGCCACATTAGCCCTGCTTGAGACCTTTTCGTTTGCAATGACTAGTTGGCACCCAATCCCATCTCGGTTCCTGGCACAGATCCTAGAAGCAAAGCACTCTGATTCATGGCAATGAGGGATAAACAAGGGGAGGACTAGCAGAACCATTTTCAGCTTGTCTGATGTCCCGCTGGCACTAAACCAGTTCAGTTACCAGTTCAGACACTAAACCAGTTACCCCAACTGGGCCCTCACATGGGAAAGGTCTCTAATACAAGCTTTATCTGACTGTTCGGGGCCCCTTCATGCAAAAACAGATGAGCCCAGGCCTGATGACTGCTCGGGCGTTTTGCAGGACGTATCTATTTCTGCAGCCTTTCGGAGAGGGCCTGGGCTGGGGGTTTGGACTGTGCTCTCCTGGGGGAACCCTCTATTTTTTTTAAATGCAAGGTTGGATTCTTTATGTGTGCTCTCAGACGCTGTGGGTCTGAATCACTCTTCACCCAGGCAGGTACAAATCAGGACTGAACTGTATCAAAGTCAACCGAGACACGCTACTGCAGAACCGAGCTCCATACTGTGGTGAGCCTAGCACGTTGAGGGGAGGCTCTCTGCATACCAGTAACACAAATCCATCCTCTAGCACATCTGTGACTACAGCCCCAGTGTTTGACTGAACTCTAAACAACCCAAATGAAATCCAAACACATCAGGAGAGCACATCAACAAATGCTGAACGAAATTAAACCAACCGGCCAGACTCTGTCCAGGAGCAATCAGCTATACTGAGGGTCACAAACTGCACTGAGTCTGGGGTCCACCCAGGCCATCTGAGAAAGCGAATGCATAAAACGTGGGGATTCCCACCATGCTGACCAACAGAAAGGGATTTCTATCAACTTTTCCTACCCCTGAAGGATATATCCTTATATTTCATTTCCTGCCCCTGCACTGTTAGGTCTGCAAACACCTACATGATTCACAAGATAAACCCAGAGCTTTCAAACAGGAATTCAGAGCATCAGAAATATTCTGCCCTGCTGCGGTCTTTCTGAGCTCCTCGCATGCAGCAGAAGAATTGCTCTAGTATTTTTCTGTACTAGGCTTGGCATTTTCCCATATTGCCCATTTTCCCTTGATTTTTCCCATATTGAATTCACATAGAAGTCCACATTTTCCTATGTGGTTTTTGAACCACCCGATGGAACGTAATAGAAAATGAT
>NW_005842018.1:1722212-1745131 GCF_000455745.1 Alligator sinensis | reverse complement strand
GGGGGGGCATTGGCTGAATGCCATTTCTTCAGGAATCTTTCAAGGCACTAAATTCAACAGGTCCAATATGAAGCAATATTAAGCGTGGTGCAGCCTCGCTGCACAGTATTTCACAGAATTGGAGACAAAGTTTATGCATCACCCTATTGCTTGAATCCCTGTGAAATCCCACATGCCATGCCTCCTAAGTGTACAGTCTGGGGCATAAGTCACAGCCCTCCAAACACCCACTGGCTTCCAAACTGGCTCCTGTTATGCTACTTTGCCTTACACGCATTTGGGGTCCAGCCACTGTTGTCAGCTCTCCGGGTGATTTCCTGGGAGTGGGAATGAGAACTGTGAAATCTAGGAGGGGGAAGTGATTCTTTCTGGCCAGTTGACAGCCACCTTATACTTCATACCTCTGTCTCTATCACTGCTGAACTCTTCCTATAGGACTTATGGCCCTGATTCTGCCCTCTCCAATACTGGTGCAAGACAAGAAAATCTCCAGTGAAATCAAGAGTTATACACTGGTATAAAGCCAGCATGAGGCACAGGAGTGTCATGATGACCCAACTGAATCTGACAACCAAGGTAGCTCAACAAGTCCATAGCAGACTTCCCAGGCCTGTGTCCAAGCCAGTACAACCTGCTGGTTCCTTATTTTTGGAGCTGGATTGTCTATACTAATGACTGTAATTTGCAATTCAGGAGGGTCTAGAGGCCCCTAAGGCTAGGTCCCACCTGTCCCCTTGTGCTGGATAGTGTAAAAACATACAGGAAGAAATAGTTCCTGCCCTGTAGACAGCCTGGAGAGTCAAAGAAAGCTGAAGGGAGGAAAAAGGAGTTTAATATAAGCTAAAGTGGTTTAATGAATATTACGCTTTATTAAAATAATAAAGTACTTTAATGTAAAGCTAATGAAGGATTGTAAATATCATATTCATGCCACCATGTCCCTATGGTTTTTTGCGGTGGGGATGGAAGCAGTGTGTAATTGTAGCAACTTATTCTCTCCATTAAACATATTTGAGCCTAGGAGTGGACTGAGACTAAAGGCGGGTGGGGAGGAGAGTTAATAGGAAAGACAAAGGAAAGGGATGGGAACACGGGGGGCAAGTGGAGTGAGTCTGAAGTTGAATGAGGTGGGGGCATGGGGGGAGGCAGACAGTGAATCAGTGGAAAGGAAAGAATAAGCAGAGTGAAAAAAACACTGGCACAGGCCACAGCCGTCCTCCAGCTGTGTCCAGCTGTGCAATTCAGAGGGCAATTTGAGATCTTTTGTGTGCCCAATGCCATCAGCAAAACACTATCTAACTGTGGCGACGACTCACGCCGAATCCTGCTGCCTACCTGCTGGCTCAAGCCTCCTGGACCTGATCAGGGTCTCATCAAGACCCAGGAGGAATACAGTTCCTGTACATGCCTGGGGTGGTACATGCCTGGGGATGCTGTGAGTCAGCACAACAGGATGTCGGCACAACAGCACGGAGTGACCACAAACAGCCCGAATCTCCCAGCTGTGATTCACAGATAGGATATCCTCTCCAGCCATGGCCAGATTGCCACTCAAGCCCTTTCCATCATCCGTCTGGAGCTGTTCAGTGCAGGATGTGCACAGATATCCTGCAAGGGTGACTGGTCAGCATTAGTCACTTTGGTCATTGGCCTTTACAGAAACTGGACAAGTCACTGTTTATCAGCTAAATAAACTCCCAGCGTGGTGTAAGGGGAAGATCGCCGTGATGGATGTTTTCAGGAGATGGGACGGGGGCTGCCTGCCTGGGACGGACGCCTCCATCTGTAAGCCTAAGGCATTTTCATATGTAAACAGGCCTATTTACAGGAAAGCTACCACGTGCAGAGGGGAGGCAAACGTGGCTGGGCACGTGAAGGGAAAGGTCGGGGTGGGAAGTTACTTATGTGTGCAAAGATAAAGCGTAATTCTGTCTCTTACAGACAGGTCCTAGGATCTCTCCTCAGCAGGATGAAATGACTTCTATGGGCAGACGGGATTCTGGGGTCAGGTCCAAAGGCCAGGATGGCACTTCATGGCCAGGGAGATCCGGGCTGCCCTGCAAGGCTCTTAGAGCCAAGACAGGCAGGAATCAAAGCCCTGCATTTGAACGTCAGGGACCTTGTTCCATCTCATTTATGTGGCTGCATCTTCATGGAGATGAATGATATGGGATGGGAGCTGGCCCTCCCTGCTCTCTCCAGGACTCAGATAACTAACTCCAGATCCAAACAGTCCTACACGGGAGGATCAAAACCCGGATCAGCCACCATCCCAAAGTTTGGGTGAGCAGATCTAGCACAGAACCCTTGAAAGCCGGGTTTGGGGCACAGCATTCAGCTCTGGGCAGTGACCTGTCAGGGATGCTGGCTGAGGCCCTTTTCTAGGCAAAAGGCTTGCTAAGCTTTGGATGAGAGATGCAAATGGGAACGTCAGACATCCAGCTTACCACTTTGTGCCAAAGACAAGGACAGGAGAAGAGAGTGTGGTCTAGAGGATGAGGCGATGGAGACAGCATGAGGAGACCTGGGCTCCCTCCCTGACTTGTGGCATGACCTGTCAAAGCCCTTCCCCGGTCTGTGACTCCTATGCAGGGGTCTTAATAGGTTTTTCTGAAGTGGGGCCACCTGTGGGGGGAGTTGTACCCAATTGGGAAAGGAGGGTATTGTCCGGCCATGGTGGGTTTTGGTGGTCCCAGCAAATGGTGGCTGAAGCTCTTGCCGCTCCTGCCCCTACTTACTACAGGCTTGCTCCCCTCCTTTGTCTGTGCTGTCTATGGAGGTTGTGGGCTCGTTATCTCTCACCATATGTATACGGTC
Source organism: Alligator sinensis (assembly GCF_000455745.1). Taxonomy (NCBI): domain Eukaryota; kingdom Metazoa; phylum Chordata; order Crocodylia; family Alligatoridae; genus Alligator; species Alligator sinensis. The sequence continues at coordinate 1,742,314 of NW_005842018.1, read as the reverse complement.
TCCACTCTGCACTGGGCCTGCCAGACCCTCCTAAAATGACCACTACTAATTGTTTCCAGTTGCATGTGGTATCTCCACAAAACCAGATGAGACTTGGTACTTTCGAGTGCGTTCTGCACCACAGCTTTGGGTTTATCCATCCTAGGGGCAGAGATGGGAATAGGAAAGACAAGAAGAAACTCCGAGGAGAAAAGGAGGACGGAAAAATATTGAGAGAGCGGCAGTGATAAACAGAAGGGTTTTTAATTTTCCCCTCTGGATTTCGGGTAACTCCCTGTATTTACAGCCTGGAAAGTTACAGCGGCCTCGCTCCCTCCCACTCTCTCAAGACACATACGCTGCACGGCTTGGCAACAACACGCTGTTGTTATGAGCGTGCATATTTTTCAGCACAATAGGAGGAAATGCAAAAGCTCGGAAGGAGTCCCATGGATGTGCCTAGCAATGAGATGGGAGGAGGGAAGCTGACCCTCCAGGCCTGCTGCACTCCTGCTTCAAGCCAATTTGCATTAAGCAACGTTTAATGCAAATGTTTAATGCAGATGTTCCACTGGATTTCTTCTCAAAAAGCAAGGTCTAGCGCCGGTGAGCTCAAGGGGTCCCCCTGGTTCGAACTCAGAATCAGGCCCCTTACGTTCCTCAGGGTGCGGGAAGCTGGCGTGTACCAGAGACACAGGATTACCAGCCCGCGGCGTTCACAAACGCGAGACTGCTGCCCACCAGGTTGGGATTTCGGGAGAAGTATTTCCTGGGCTACTTCATGTTGTTAACTTTCAAGAGTGGGAGAGCTGGAGAAAAAGCCAGCAAAGAGCCCCAACAACCTGACACCAACGGAGCGAGGCCTCAGACGCTGCCACTGCTTGAGTGACACGCGGCACAAACAGCGGATTGTGTGTGGGGTCCGGAGGGACGTAAGCAGCAGAAAGGCATCTCTGTTCGCCGCTAGGGTGGGAGTTCCTGAACAAGTGGCTCTGCAGCTCCCCAAGCTTTCACAACTTAACTCTTTCTTGAACGCTCCCGAAGCAAAAGGATGTGGAGTTGGAAGCTAGGCACAAAGGAGGTACAGATGCCGAGCTTGTAGGCCAGTACTGCGTAGCTCAGTGGTTCTCAACCTTTTTTGCACCAAGACCCATTTATAAGCATCAATGGCCAGTCCTGACCTAATGCCACTCATTCCTGACCCACTGCCCCCAGGCCTCCAGTGTGTGGGGCGGGGAGGGGGTGTAGGGCAGGGGGCCCCAAGCAGCCCCTTCCAGGCTGGACCTCTGCCAGCCTGCCCGGGAGAACCTGTGGTTTCCCACCTTTTCCTCCTTTAAAGGAGAATCGATTTTTAAAGTTTGCTGATCCACTTTTAAAGTTTGCTCACGACTGCATTATATATTTATAGATTCATAGATTGTAAGGACAGAAGGGACCAGTAATATTCTTTCCATGGAGATGGGGATAATCTGATGGAGAAACTGGGTGCATCTACATAGACTGTAAGGCTGGAAGGGACCTTGGAAGATCATCGGATCCAGCCCCCTGCACCAGGCAGGAAAGATAACTGGGGTTAGGTGACCCCAGCAAGATGACCATTCAGTCTCCTCTTGAAGATTTCCAGGGTAGGTGATTGCACCATCTCTGGAGGGAGCTTATTCCACAGTCTGGACACCCTGACTGCGAAGAAGTTTTTCCTAATGTTGAGCCTGAATCAATCTTCCAGGAGTTTGTGGCCATTACTCCTAGTTTTCCCCTCGGGTGCTCTGGTGAACAGTTGCTCACTGAGCCCTTGATGTACTCCACTAGCGTAGCAGTAAGCTGCTACCAGGTTCCCTCTCAGCCTTCTTTTCCTCAGGCTGAAGAGTCCCAGATCCCTCAACCTTTCCTCGTATAGCTGGTTGTGTAAGACTCTGATCATACATGTGGCTCTTCTTTGGACTCTCTCAAGCCTGTCCACCTCCTTGTTGAAGTGTGGTGCCCAGAACTGGATGCAGCACTCCAGCATGCAACCACTTTTGGGTTGCAGCCCACAGGTTGAGAAACACGGGCTCCACTGATTCTGAGAGTGAATATGGATTCAATTGTGCAGCCTGGGTGTTATTAAAGGGTACACTTTCCCCTAATTATGAGATTTTTCTCCCATGTCAAACATTACCATTATTGTCGGTTTGATGGATCTAAGTAACATCCCCCATGCTTCACAGAAACAACACACTGGGCGCATCCACACGAGCACATTTACTCTGCAGTAACTGAAACTACTGCACAGTATGGGCACACATCTACACATGCACATCCATACTGCGCAGTAAATATGGCGGCTTATGCTGACTTGAGCATAAATTTGATACCTGCATCATGCAGGTATCAAATTTACGATCAATTAGTTATTGCACAGTAATGCATGTGTAGACACCTTACTGCGCAATAACACTGTGTGTGTGGACTGACTTGGGACTAACTTTAGTCCCAAGTCAGTCCACAAACAGTGTTAATGTGCTTTAACGCCTGCATGTATAGATGCTGGCCTATTCCTGTTTACTGCGTAGTAATTTGCTGCTCAGTAAATTTAAGTCAGCGTAAATGCACGTGTAGACACTCCCACTGTAAAATAATGAAGGGAGCTGTTGGTCATGAAAATGTAGGTATCTGTGATTTGGTTTGTCTATAAGGCGCACCTGTACCCTGCCTTCCATAAAAGAACGGTAGATAAAACTGTGCTGCTGGTGATTTTTTCCTTTGAGGAGCTCAAAACCTTTGGCAAACCACACATCCTCACATCACTCCTACAAGAGACCTTTATCACCATTTTACAGATGACAAAGCTGAGGCACAGGGAGGGCGAAAGACACTCCAGGTCACACAGGCAAGAAGTGGGGGGACAAGGAGCAGAACCCAAGCTCTTGACTTCCAGTCTCCTCCTCTCTCTCCTTGACAGCAATCCCTCTTTCATTTCTTTTGTAGTTCTTGATTACTGGAGCATCTAAAGGAGCGACACTCACCCCTGCAGCCTGGAAGATGCTGAACTTTTTCACAGAGCATCTAACCATTTTCCACAAAAAAACCCCAAAACTGGCTAAGTGCAGGACACCAGGAAGCTTCTAGGTGAAAGGTACCTGGAAACTCACATATTTGGGGGTTGAGTGACTAGATGGGCAGGGCTGTAGATAAAAATAGAGCCTGACTTCCAGCAACCAGTAACAGAGAGGCAGGGCACATCAGTACTATTTACCTACAGATTATGTCTCTGCAGTGCTAAAAGACATCTTTAATCCTCCAGCCTGAGCTTCCCAATGAGCCACAAACAGGCTTATTTCCTCCCCGCTTCCAGTGGCTGGGTTAGATGGACAGAAGCAGCTGTTTAGGGTGGGGGCAGGCTGGGCAGAAGCAGGGAGGTGGGTAGGAGCTGGTGCTGGAGGTGCAGGGAGAGGAGACAGGTCAGGCCACAGCAGAGAGCTGAGAAGGTTGGAGAGGATATCTCCAGGGAGAGAAAGGAAATGAACCGTGAGGTTGGGGGTGCTGGTAAGATTGGTTTTTTTTTAATAAGGATGCTGGGGAGATGAAAGACAAATCATCACATGCATTGACACAGAGAAGAGCTGATAGAAAGGATCTTGTTGCTGTCAGCTTCATTGCTGAGATGCCCATCACTGTAGCATCTGGTAGCTTTTTCACACTGTCCTCATTACATCCTTCCTCCCCTCTCTGACAGTTCCTGGAAAGGACTTACCTGATGACAAGAGGCTCCCACTGCTGCCGCTGATAATTTTGCCTTTGCTCCCCATGTTGGCTAGTTTCGAGGTTTTCAGTGTTCCAGTTTCCGTCAGGTCAATCGCAATCTCGCTTAGGCTTCTTGCAGCATGGATCTTGGACTGGAAATGGACACAGAGCACTATTATACAGTCTAATATTTCTGAAAGGATCACAGAAGCAAAGACTCCTTTCACTGCAGCAGAAAACAGGACCTCCAAAGCCAACTCAGCGTCTTCTGCAAGCCCTCAAACACCCACATTTTTAACACTGAGAATCTGGGGCCAAGTTGGCATTGCTCCTTCTTGTTGGTTAGTTTCTCTGCATTGCCAGGGACTCTTCCCCCTTAAACAAAGGACCTATATCCCAAGAATCTGCGTATTAAGAGATACAGTAAGAAACCATGAAAAAAAAGGCCAGCATAGTTTGACATCCTTACTGAAGAGGCTGAGCACTGAAAGGGCACACGATTCTTTTCACTGGCTGCATTTGGCTGTGAACCTGGATCTGACTGAGCATCAAGGTTCAACTATAGTTTCTACATGTAGCTTTGGAATAACTTGTAGGAAGATGTTGCCCCATTGTGTACCTTCTAAGAACAGAGACCTTCACTTGGTCAGCCTGTAGAAAGCTTCACTGCAGAAAACAGCCCAAGCAACTGATCCTGTGATTGCCTGCGCAGAACCTGATTTTCACTGCAACCATGAGCTCAAGTTTTGGCCACTCAAGTTGCCCCACTTGAGTTGGCTTAGCCACTCCAGCTGCACAGAGTGCTTGGATTAACAGGTGATGAGTTTGTGCTAACTCAAGCTGAAGACAATGGCTGCACTCCTTCCCCTGCCCCCACTGCATTACTATTTCAGAGGTTAGCTCTGTTTCAACCCTCGTCCTGCACCAGACCAGCGTTTCCAAGTTTAACTCAAGCTAGAAATACACGTGTGTGGATGGGAGTGGTTCTCAACCTAGTTCAATTCAAGGCATCTCTCGGAAAATGCCAGCTCTTGGCATTCACTCATTTCTTGAGTACAGAAAAATACTAGAAAGGCAAAAATCTAGAACTCTCAGTTCAGAAATGATACTTTTTATTAGACCAACTATAATAAAATGCAAATACTGCATGGCACCCTTAAAACAGCACCTAACTGAGAATCACTGTCATTGCCATTGGCAATGATTCTCAATTAGGTGCTGTTTGCCATGTATAGCCCTAGTCTTCACACTGACTTAGAGGACGCACTTCCAGAAAGAGATGGTTTATTAGGTCTCTCTGCTGCTGACAGTGAGGCCAACTGGTACGTGGTTTTTTGTGCTTCAGACAGTGCTCCTTTGGGAGCAGGATTCACACCACTGCTCATTCCATGTCGGCCACTGCACAGCGAGTGACAAGGTCTGGGCTGGATTTGTACTGGCAGCACAGTAGTGAGAGGCTAGATTATATCCCATTAACACTCCCCCAGGCCATTCAATCCCCCCACCCTTCTGAAGTATTTTACAGCCATCATTGCACAGATCTGCCAAGTCTCATTTGTTTGGAGGGAAACTCACTCATTTGGGATTAATTTCAAAGCAGTTCTTAAAGTCCCTGAGCCAAATGGATCCCTAGCGCCATTCCTATGAGGTCAGACGTCTTACAGAATGCCCTCAGTGACCCCAGGAACAGACCGACATCAGGGATCAATTTGGTCTTTTCGTCTGGGATGAAGGGTTTTGTGCTGCACGTGTTTCACTGGGGACATCCCCAGTTTGCCTACCCATTTTCTGGCAATCTCACGCATTTAAGCTCCCAACAGCTGAGGAGCCCAGCCTTCGAGTCCTGTATGTTATGGGAAATTCCTGCTACCAGCAAGCTCTCAAGGGAAAACATCTGACTGACTCGATGTGGGCACCACTCGATGTGGGCACTACTCGATGTGGGCACCACCGCATGGAGCTGGCGCTCAGCCTTGCTGCATTTATCTGCTTGGTACAGAAAAAGAGAAGGGAAATGGACATGGATTTTACACTCTGAAGAGATCGTTCAGAGAGCTGGAAGTCTTGGAACTGTCCATCTACTTTAATGCAGGACCAGAGAGAAACAAAAAACAGGGTTGCAAGATTTTGGGGTCTCATCATGCCATGATGTCCGCCATGCATAGAATGTGGAAGAAAAGCCCTGGTTTAATTTTGGTGCAAAAATGGTCTAAATCAATAAAGATTGGGCTTTTACTAAATCAAGCAAAATGTAAAGGCAGAGCCAGGCAAAATATCCCAGCCAAATTGGAAAAGAAGAAGGTCTTGGTTGGTCTCAGGTTTTGTTCTGAAAGGAGAATTCAAGCCTAGTGTTGTGCCATATCCCACTGCATCTAATCAAAATCACTGCAACCAGGATGGGCCCAGATTGGAGCAATTCAGGGTTTTTTTGTTTTTTTTCTTGGCAAACCCAGCCACAAAATCTGGGAGTCCCTAAATTTTGCTTGGATGTTAAAGGGCGCAGACAGATGGGAAGGTGAATCTCAGAGTGAAATGTAAAGGGGTACAAACCCATGCCACTTGAAAGGGGAAAGGCGTTTGCACAAACGCCTGAGAACTGAATCCACCAAGTTTCTCACAACCCCACCTGGGAACGCTCATTGCTGGCTTTAAAAAACAAGCCCGTGTTGGCATAACACTGATGTGATCAGCCGGATTAATACAGCAGATCCCTGAAATTTAAGCTAGGACAGAAGAACTTGATGAAGCTTGGCCATTAAAGACAGAGATGACAGATGAAAGCCCCACTCTTCAAAGTGAAAAAAAAAAAATTAAAACATATTTGTGTGCACCCACTTCAAAGTGTTAGCAGGAAGCCTGGGGATACCCTAACAAAGCATCTTGATGTGGATGCAAACAAGCCTGAGTTACTCATGATGGCTAGGGGGAGGTGTGAAGAGGACATCAGATACACAGTCATTGCGTGAAACCCAATCTGCTGTCAACAAAAGCTGGGAAGTTCCTGGCACCCTCTCACCCAGAAAAGGGGAATATCCTTCTGTTTGGTTGTCAGTTTGTGGACTAAACACCTTGAAACCCTGCAGGCGCTAGTGCCCCAGATTGCAAACAGGTCTGGCCTTATTTGTAGCTGGTCCTAGGGAGATGGAAAGTGCTCAGAGTGTCCTGGCTGCAGCCAATGCTGGAAGTGGGGGAAACAGATGGCAGATAAGAAGATAGAGGATACCTGGAATCTCACTGGAAGCAGGGAGTTCAGCGCATGGAGGACGAGATGGGAAGGAGGAAGAACCCCCCACTAGCCAAGATTTGCATCGCTCACATTTCATTATGCCAGCGATGCTCATATTTAAACGGGTGCTGTTACCTAAAAATAATTGCTCTTTTCTATGAAAATTCTCTCCCAGCGACTGTGTGGAGTATACCTAGCACTGATGCTATTTTTGAGGTGGCCTCCTTTGAGTACAGGCAGACACAGCCGGCTCTCTGTAAGGGCGCTTAGCTTCCCGATGTCTGTGCAAGTCTTTCAAACAGTGAGAGAGGATTGGAAAACAATTAACCCCTAACAGGTCCCACAGGAAAACGGGCTTGTAAAACTCATCAAGTTGGCAGGGAAGTGTCTGTCAGCTCAGAGCTGGGTGCAGAATTTAAAACTACTGCAAACACATTTGTAGGAAAATATCCTGACTTTACGATGACCTGAGCTAGGACACGTGCTGGAACAGATTGTGTTCACTTGCAAACTTTAGCCATTGTATCTTGGTCATAACTTAGCCAGATTTTTCCCAGCCCCCAGTCCTCACCCGATAGGCATTTGAGGAAACCAAAGCTCCCTGAACTCCCAAAAGTCAACACACCTTTATAACTTGTAGAACTCCTCAGGATGCTGTGGAGGCCACAAACATAACCAGGTGCAAAAAGGGGTCAGACAAATGTACGGAGGTCCATCAAAATTGCAACCGCAGGCTGAAGCCATCTCTTGTGTCTGTAACTGCTTGTGACTGGCAGGGCCAGACCAGGGATGCGTCACCCTATACATGCCCTTTGTCTTACACTCTTTTCTAAAGCAACCACCATTGCCACTGCCAGAGACAGCATATGAACTGGATGGACATTTGGTCTGATCCAGTATGATGACTCTTAAGCTCTTAAGGCAAGCTGTTAGAAGCAAAAGAGCGAAGGCAGTCCCAGCGCCACCCTTTGGACAAGGGAGTGACGCGGGAGTGGGAGCCATGGAGGACACACTCTCCTTCTAACGCGATTCTTACCTTACTCTGCTTCCTGTCCAGGTAGAACTGATGCTGGCTAATGGCCATAGCCCAAATGGACTTGATGAGTGCGGGGCAGGCGTACCATGTATGCACAGCAATGCCACTGTGCCCAAACGTCCTCCTGGTCACAGATGCCCTAGAGAAGAGGAAAGCAGAGGCCATGGTTATGCTGCAGTTTCTTCTGACTGGTTGTTTTAACTTCTCTCTGTATAAACAGCACTGTCCATGGCAGAATAAAACCAAGAACCAAGCAGATAAAGCTGCTCCCTTTATTGCTCAGTGGCTAAATTGAACCTTTGTTTTAAATAACCCATACACTTGAAACCTGGGAACCTGACCAGAGCCGTCCCACAGGAGCAGCGGGCTCTGCTGGACACGGTTTTGAACGGAGTCAGGACTCCTGGACCCGCTTGGATACCGCTACCTTGTGGGTCCCTGAGAAGTCACTTAGGACAATGCTTTTTAAACCATACATGAATATTGCACGCCTCACCTTTTAGGTGCCCAACATGAAACACCTCCATCTAAGTGACTAGATGACCTTGTGAGGTCCCTTTCAGCCTTACTTTCCTGTGATCCTAAGTTTTCAAAAGTACTGAATTCCCACAACTCCCAGTGGCCGAATATCAGGGCCCAGGTGACACGAGTTGGGCAACCCAAATCAATGACGGCTTTAGGAAACATAGGCCTCATTCTTTCTGTGCCTCAGTTTCCCCCCATCTGTCAAATGCATACGGCAACATTTCTCTACCTATCTCAGAGTTGTCAGCAAATGGCTACCTCATGCTCCGGAGCTGCAAAGGGCTGTAGGGATGCTAAATACTATTATCAATGTGAATATAACAAACAGGAAAAACAAGCCTTTTTTACTGCTTTGGGATGGCAGTGTCCTCAGCTATTAGTACTGTCTGCACTTTCACTGCTGTACAGACCCGTTGTCTGACTATTTCTCCTTTGAATCTAAGTCTGCCACTACCTCCTTGAGAACCAGTGGCCCCTACATATCGTTGCCGTATAAGTATTGGAAAGGATCTTCCAGCATTGTTACAAGCCCATCTCCACTGTCCCTTTGCCTGGATATAAAGCTGGATCAGATTGCATCAAGTCACTGCTCTGGAAAGACCAGCACCATACCTTATTTTGTAGAGAAAGACTAAAAAACAGCTCATCTTGTCGCATAAAGATTTTCCCAGCTAGATACTGCCTGGGAGTGTGAGAACACAGATCATGCAGAAATACGATACAAACTGACCCGGCCTTTCACACGGGGATCATAAAGCATCCCCTTGATAGGGATTGCTAGGGAGTACAGCAGCACCATACCCAAGGGTGAGCAAGAGCTGCCTTCCCCAGTGCCCAGAGGCGACCAGCTTCCATTCTGAAGAACCGGTTCATCCACTGGTCTGTTTGAACTCCCACCTTTCCAGTATCCTCTACCTACAGCTTGAACTGGTTTTTTCTCTGCTCACCTTTCAAGCCTGTACCTGTGGGTATACAAAAGTCCCCTGATCTCTTCCCTTTGGGGGTAGTTGGAAGCTGAAGAAATTGGTGTGAAAAAAGGCAAATCGCTGTGGAAAGTTAGAAATAAGCCAAGAGCAGTTACAGAGACAAAGAAAGAAAGAGTTACCCTGCTGATCTAGACCTGAAGCTGCCAACCCAGCCTTGGCTCATGAAAGCCGCCAAGCAACTGTTATGTCTGTGACCTTTTCTACTTTACATTTTTGTTACAGAACCAAACTGGGAGTCCTGAACAAAACAGGATTAAAAGTTTTCCAGATTAAAGCATGGATCAATAGGGCCTTGGCCACTGTTAATAGTTACTGGAAGGTAGTGAGTGGGGAAGTAGAATCCAAATGAGCAAGAGAGAAAACGTGATGCCAGAGCCAGATGAAAGGCCAAGACAGTCAGCGTCACGGTTCAGTCTTATCCTATAATCAGCTGCCCCCAGCCTGTCCATACTGGGAGGCACAGAACTGAAGCCTCCTTCCATGCCCAGGTAGGTGGTGCAATCACCTACCCTGGAAATCTTCAAGAGGAGACTGGATGGTCACGTTGCTGGGGTCATCTGACCCCCAGTTATCTTTCTTGCTTGGTGCAGGGGGCTGGACCTGATGCTCTTCCAAGGTCCCTTCCAGCCCTACAGTCTATGTAGGGGCACCCAGTTTCTCCATCAGATTATCCCCATCTCCATGGAAAGAATATTGCTCATCCCTGCTTTGCTACGAAATTGGGATGGCTATGAGTTCCCAACAGTGCCATCCACCCCCACAAAACCTGTCCATAACTCATAGATGCTAGGGACCTCAACAGATCATCAAGTCCAGCCCCCAAACTAAGGGGGGCTATTCTCCTGCTCTACTCAGCATTGCTGAGGTCACTCCTGGAGTGACCATTGCTCCTGGGGCACTTTGGTGAATAATTGATGCTGGCCAAGCCCCTGATATATTTATAAGCTGCCACCAAATCCTGCCAAACTCTTCTCCTCTCCAGGATGAACAGTCCCATATCTGCCAGCCTTTCTTCATATGGCTTGCTCCTCAGGCCTCTGATCACACAGAAGCTTAGGACTAGAAGGGACTGCATGAGATCATCAGGTCCAGCCCCTGATAAAGCAGCTGATTGACCCAGGTGTGACTTGAACCCACGGTCCCCAGCTCTAGAGGTTGATGCCTTATCCACTGGTCCACTGGGCCTCCTTAGGAGCAACAGTCTCTAGACTGTAAAGCTTCTCTAGTGTTAGCAGCTTTACACCAAAGTGCTTTGGCCCAGACGCTGCGAGTTAGGCCAGCTCCAAACAGCCAGACCAGCCTGGTGAATCAGGTCCCATTCAACGAGGCACATCATCGTGCGCTAAAGCAGGAGAGCAGTTCTGTGCAATGCAAATGTCAGAACTTGCTTTGAATTCTTGGGAACTTTCCTCCAGTGTTGGAACCCACTATGAGCACTCACTTCAAAGTCCGATCCAGAAGGTATTATCACACAAAGAAGTAAAAGACCTGCTCAAGATACAAAGCCCAGGGCCGAGGGAGGGCCAGAGTCCAGGCTGGCTGACCCCCTGCCCTCCCCTCCATACTTTAACCACTAAGCCACGTGCTCTCTGCCTTAGCCCACTGCCTGCGCGCGGGTGAGCTGACTCAGACTCCGGTGTGCGTTTCCTCCGAAGGAATGCTGAGAGCGCACAGCTGGCTTCCTTCCCCGCCCCACAGACTTCAGTCCAACCCCCTTGGCCAGGAGACTAGAATCTGAAGTATGTTCCCACATCCAGGTCTCCCACTTGACATTGCAATGCGGGTTATTGTTTTACACTAGGAGTGGCTGCTTGATTCAGGGTGCTAGAACCAAATGCTGACTGGCTGGTTATTATAGTCAACAAAGCTCTAATCTGTGCAGCAAGGAAGGAAAATAAGAATCATTCCTAGAGTCAAACGCTTTGTCTGCAGGGAACTTGGCATTTATTCAGACAAATGGGGTGGCAGGGTTGAGAACACGGAGTCCTCTCACATCAGTAATTCATGCCGCCTAAATTCTGATTACAAGTGGTTTCAGATAAGAGCGCTTCTGCTTGGCACAGATATAAAGGGTGGCCGTAATTTTCTACATACACATTTAATAATGCCTTAACGTCTCTTAGCTCCTTGCCTGTCTTCTTAGGTAGTTCTTTCAGCTCCACTTAAATGACATGTTCCACCTTCATGCCTAATGTGTTCGTTCCTCTTTGCTGCGGGTGCTGCTAAAGCACTGATTGCTGACTAAGAGGGAGCAGGGGAGGAGCAGCACATACTGCCCTTGCTCATGTGCTTAAAATAAAGCCTGTGTTTAGTGACTTTGCTGAACTGGAGTGGGCAGTTGGAGCTGTGGCACAGCAGGGGCTGGCACATACATAGATTTGGTACAGCTTTAACTACATTTAGAGAAAGAAATGTATACCAATTTAAGTTGCTTTATATTAGCCTGACTATCTGGTGTAGGAAATGGGTACAAAAGCTGTATGCAGACGAGCACTAGCAAATGCACGCACATTAGTACATAGGTGGGTGCAGCACAATGCAGTGATCTTTGTTGCAACATGAAACAGGACTGCAGGGTAATCATCAGCGAGAACACACTGTGGCAGATAAATCCGTGCAGGGAAAAAAGAAGGCTTGTTTGCTACTACCAATGTTGCTCAGGCTGGGTGCAACCTGCCTGGACCAGTAACGCGCTGAATTTAATGGGAGATACTTGTGCAGCAATGTATAACACAATTAGTGCCTTTCCACTGATCTCAAAGAACTTTGGATCAGGCTCAACATGAGTAATAGATGACAAAATTTAGTCCAAAGTGACAGAGAGTGTTACAGTCATTTTAACTTACTGTCTCCCAAATCACCTTTCTAAAGTAAGAAACAAAGAAACCCCTACTGGTATCTTGTCAAGGAATAGTGCGGTTACATCCAGCTCTCACTTATGCTGGCATAACTGCAGTAACACCATTACCTTCACTGAAATTACTCCAGATTTACCCTGGTGGACCTGGGCTCAGAATCTGGGCCAACAGTCTCTAAAGTGCAAGTACCCTAAGGATCTCTAGGACTATAAAGAGTCTCCTGTTAGCATGGATGCTGCCAATAAGGTTGCCCAAAGGGCATAAAAGGCAGAAAACAGGGCAGGGTGCAACCTTAGAGACTTACCGGTTCAGAAATGCAGAAGTTTGTGACTGCTCTCTGTTACAGTGTTAGTCTATATAAGGTACAACTTTGCCCTGCCTTCTGCTTGACTTCAGACTAACAGTTGACTATCTTTCTCTATGCCTAAAGGCACAAAAGGATTCTGCAATGTTTGAAAGCAATTTTCCAGAGAGTGTTAGCTGGGTGGTGGGTTACAAAGGGAAGAGGAAAAAAATAAGTCATAGAAAATGGGTAGGGGGAGAGGGGAGGGAGGGAGAATAATGCTGACCTAAATATGAAGCACATGCTGAAAACAGTCATAGAAATTGCACACACTGCCATACTTAGTGGCACAAAAAGCAACATACACAGCAGTCTAGTCAAGGCTCAGATATCCTTAAATTCATTCAAGATCCTACTAAAATATTTGCTGCCCATTACAATCATCAGCAAGAGGAATCTCACTCCACCCTGCCTCTCCTCACCCCCAGGAGCAGGCATTCATCTGAATTACACTCGCTGTGCGAGGCAGCCCAGATCAGGCAGGCTGCATTATCCATCGGCATGTGGCCGGCTTACCTGCGTGGGTCATGAACTTCCACGGAAAACTTCTTCTCTCTGAAGTACAGGTTCTCCAGCTGCCTCCATTGGAAGATCTGAAGGAAACAGAGCTGGGTTAAAATGCCGAGTTCATGGCAGTGGGTTTGACTCTCTGTTAAATCCTGCAGCCAGGCTTGCTTCCTTAGCAAGCAAGCAGATCCTGCGTTTGTTCCTCTGCTACCTCTTGCTAGTAGACTCAGGCATGAATAAGAAATCTAGCCAAGCGCACAGGGCTGTGGGTGTGGATTTCCCTCAAGCCTTTTTTTTTTTTTTAAACTCCTCTTATAAGAAACAAAACAGGTCCTTTCAGAGTGCTTCCCCTTTGTTCATTTTTCTCCTACTGCTCCTGGCTTTGCAGATTTTTCCCTCCAAGTCCCCAAGCAGGGGAGGGAGGGGGTAAAACCGCCTTCAGAAGTGAGCAGTAGCCATCTGCGAGTAGTGCTGAACTGAGCTTCCTCCTCTTGGAGTGCTGAAATGGGAAGGCGTTCAAATTCCCCTGTCTCCCATAGGGACTCCACTTCCTGCCCACTAATGTGTATGAGCCCCTGCCTAGCTCTTAGTGCTTGAAGCCTCCGTGGAGGGCGGAGGCTGCTGTGACCCTCGATCAGGGCAGGCAACATGAGATAGTAATAATGTAGGCTGCCTGCTCCTTGTGGGACTGCAGACAAAGCGAATCAAAGAGTTTTCTTTCAGATGCAGCCAAGGCTTATCCACACCCCAGGCAGGAGAGGAACGTGGAGCGGGACTGGGTGCGAGTTTCTGCAGGGAGCTTGTATTTGACCCTTTTCCCTTTAAGATTTCTCTGCTTTAACCGATGGGTTGATTGCTTAAAAAACCCAGGCTGTCAGGAGTGAAGGCAGTTTGTCTGGTTAATCAAGTCTGGAGCAGGCAGAGCTTATTCTGCTGTGCAAAAAGCCTAACATCAAGGTAGGAAAAGGCTTTTTATGAAGACAGCTACATTCACTCTTTGGCATTCCTAACTCTTAAAAAAAAAAAAGATTAAACAAGATATAAACATGCCAACCCACAAAGCCACCAAAAGAAAAACCAGGATTCGTTTCTTTTTATCCGGAAAGATTGAGCATTTGGCACACATTTGAGCCCCTCACGCTTGCGTGGCTGGGGTTTTTCCTCAGACTGGCATGCTTTCACACTGACAAAACTTCAAGGAGCCAAGGTAATACCACCGCGGGCCAGATTCCCGGCTCAAGTAAATTAGCATCGCTCCACTGAAATCACATACATTCTTATGAGCTTTCATATGTCATTCCCTTAGGGCTTGGACAATAACCACAGCTCACAATATATTATATTTATCATGGCAGTGCCTGGGCACTAAACACGAACAAGTTCTGCTGGGCTAGACACTGAATAAACACAGAATAAATACCTAGTTCTTACCCACCAATAGCTCTCAAAGCATGTCACAAAGGAAGTCACTATCATGGTCCTAATTTAATCGGGGAAACTGAGGCACAGAAAGGGAAGAGACTTGGTTAGGGTCACCCAGCAGGTCAGTAACTAGGTTAGGACAGAATGCCAATCTCCTGACTCCCACTTAGCTCTGGCCACTAAGCCACACCGAATGAGACAAGAGTCCCTGATCAAAGAGCTTACAAGCAACTAGACGTGACGGAGGATAAGGGTAGAATTTACAAGCAGAATGAACTATGGGACAGCTGCAAACACCCTGGCAGTCCCACAGCATCTGGTGTGCATTATTATAAAGAACTGCTTTTATATAAAGATCAAGTGACTTGCCCCAACTCACAGAATGAGTCAGTGGATGGGCCAAGCCCTGAACCCAAGAGTCCTGACTTTTAAGCTACTTGGCCAGCTGATGAGTAACACTCTGTCCTGTTTGAGGAAAGGCAGCAGTCACAAGGAGTTTGCATTACTTGAGCTTCTCTCATTGTCTTATGAGTTATGACTGACAAACTGCAAGGCGGCCAAGCCCCATAACCAGAGCCAGCCTCAGGGAAAATGCCACCCTGGGCGAACTTGTATCTTGGCACCCTCAACTGCAAGTCAGCGGCACTGCTGCAGGCACAGGGTGATGGGCAGGGGTGCAGGGCGCAGTCCGGCGCGGAGGCAGAGTAGCATTGTGGGCCAGGCAGGTGGGCACTGCCCAGTCCAGCTCCTTCATGATTATCTGCTGGAGGTGGGGAGGGTCCGGGGGGCAGGCTGGGGTGGCACTGCTCCTCCTGCCTGGGGCTGGGTAGGGAGTGAGTGTGTCTGCTCACATGTGTGTGCATGCATGTGTGTGGCACCCCTCCTCAACCACAGTGCCCTGTCACTGGCAGTCACCCACATCGCCCACCCCGTAACCATCACATCTCAGCTTCCCACCAGAATCACCAGACTCTGCCCTGTCTAACAGAAGCAGCTTCAGCTAAGTTCCTCTCCTTTTCTAAGGAAGAAGCAGTTTGGGAGATAAGCCCCTGTAAATATAGATGGACCAGAGAGCGGTGACTACATTAAATCAAATAGGTGTGTTCTCAGAAGAAGAAGTCTGAAGGACAAAGCTATCTACAGAGCACACCCAAGTGTTCTTGCTTCGCAGCACAGCAGCAGCCCTGGAATGCAAAATAGGCCAGATGTGCGTGTTGGGAAAGTTTTCAAGCAAGAGATTTATTTTTCCCTCAGTGTGCTGGGCGTAGGGAAGAAGGGGGAGGACAGAGAACACAACACCTATCCCTGGTGACCTTCTGGCTTACAATCACCCTGTCCAGATAAAACTCCAGATGCCTGGAATAGCTGCAGGAGAGTAGACTGTCCCACTTGCAGCACAGCACAGGCTGTTTAGCTACACTGCAGCTCTCCACGTGGGGCAACTGAGGCAGGCAAAAGAAATAGTAGTCTAGATTTTACCATGCTTTGGTCAAGGGGAGAGTCTTATTTCCCTGTGGAAAAATTAAACTGTTGCTCAGAATATCTGGAGAGAAACTAGCCACGTTTCTCACCATTACAATGATCTACAAAAGATGTGGGGGCGCAGAGATATTCACAACCTCGTACGCAGAAGAAAGGTAGATTTGGGATTAAAAGAGTCTGCCAGGGTTTAGCAGAGCTGAATTTAAGTGTAATCTCTGCCACAGACTTTTTGTGTGAATTCTCCTAAGAAGGTGGCTTCCAAAGACACAAATAGCAATTAGGTGCCTAACCACCTCTGACAGTCAGCAGAAGCAGACCAGGAACAGGAGATCTTTGAAGACCTCTCTCTCTGAGTTTCAAGTTGCCTGTCTATAAGAAGGGGCCAGTAGCACTGTCTTTCCCCAGACAGCATGGAAGCTGTTTGTGAATGTCTGCAAGGCCTGCACACAGTACAGTTTTGGGGGACATGGAAGTGCCTACCAGCCCATGCTCTTAAAATCTCCATCTTTATGATGTTTCTCCAGGTTGCTTATTGCAGCTAAACTACAGACCCCTTCCATGGTGCAAATGGAGCCTCACACCCTCGCCTGAGAGTCTGGCGGCAACTCTTCTGTACAGCTATAGGAGCAGCACAGCTAGGATGGAGATGTTCTTCATCACCCAGCTTGCCTGCTTCGAACAGTGCAGGACTGTCCCCTGCAATCTGTTCCCTCGGGGCTCAAGGCCTCATACCTCTCACTGTAATTCATTTGAAAACACCTCACTCTGCACTTTTTTCTCTCTTGTCTATTTGCTATGGCCTCCTGTCTAGAATCTGTGGAGGAAGGGGATGATAGCAACATCACAGTCTGATTTTTCAGGGTCTTGTTCAAATCAGTAGTCTCCTGAACTTATCGACATGATGATTTCCTTTGGCTAATGGCCTCGTTTTCCTTTACATTCTTAAAATGCAGCTGCCCACTTACGCTGCCCAGGGCTGATCACACAGGTCTTGCCCTTCCCACCAGGAATTCAATACATAATATATTAACCCCCAGGAAAAAGTATCCGCTTTCCTGCTAGCTGATCATATAGCCTGCAATGACTAATTTCTCCCTTCAATCAGACCTCCTAGTATAACCTCGCTGTTCCCTTCACTGGTTATCTAACTTATCAGGCTGTGTACAGCTTCAAATCGATGTTGTTAATTCAGTGACAGATGCCCAGCCAGACCCTTTAATGGAGAGCATAATTTTTTCCCCATCAAGACCCTTTTAAGCACAAAGTCTTCACAAGGGAAGGAAAGAAACTGCCATGTGTTTAATTAGCCATGTCGAAATTCAATGATAGCTGGCCTATTTTTTCACCAAGTATGAGCTGATACATTGAGTTCAATAACATATTTCCCTGATTGAATTACGATATACTGTGATTCGATTTGGTTCATCTATATGTTTCAGTTTGGGGTTTGGTCCATAGGATATTGAATCTGTCCTTAATTTTTTTGTAATGGATTGATTGATCTCTAGGGTTAAAGCCACTGTCCATGCAAGTCCTTTCTTACTGACCTCAGGAGGGGTTGGACTAAGGCTACGGTTGATTTTAACACTCACAAGACTGACAGCCCTGAAGTTGTGCCTCTCACAGAATAGGTTGCACATGGGCAGGGGCAGCGCTGGCATCGTCCAGACCACCCCATCAGTATGGCTCAGGAGGGGGCCTGTTTTAAGCATGAGGAAAGAGTTAAATTTCAAAAGTTCATTGGCCTCCTTGAGATTGCTTCTGAAGGTGTCAATTAGTGGCAGTTGTGGTAGCGATGGGGGGTTTCTGTGATGTGGACGCTTGTCTGTGGGGATCTACTCTGATGGCGCTAACCCCTTTTGCACAATGTAGCATCAAGCAGCCTTCAGCTGGGAACAATTTTTTGTGACAGCCATGCTGGACAGGATGTAATGAGATCATTTAGGCTTCTAATGGGTACTTCAGGATGTCTTACCAAGACTGGCTGTTCAGCACAGCTGCACATTTATGTGGTTTACAGTAAAAGAAGGAAAAAGCAGTGAATAAAAGGAAAAATATTATATACATCCCAGACACCCCTGACATATACCCTGGAGGCTTTGGCTCATCCTGCCATGAAAATCAGCAATCATGCCATCAGACCGAATTTGCAAGCTCGCTGGGAACCAGGTTAACGTTTAAGAACCAGCTGGTTTCACATCAGGCAGCCTGTGAAGCTTAGACCTGGCCAGTGCCTCATAAGCCCACCCAGTCACCGAGGCGGGTGTGATGGTTATGGTGGAGAGATGCTGGTGCCAGAAATGCTATATGCTCATCTGCAAGGTTGGCAGGTGGGAGAAGGAGCAGAGTGGGGGGTGAGGAGGTTGATGGAGGGTTGTACAGTGTGGGCTATAGAGTCCTGGACCAAAGGGTGGAGTTTTGAATAAGTCATTAGTGCGAGGTTATAGCATGCAAAGAATGCCAGGAGCTTGTGATGTGGAAGCAGGGCTGGTTTTGTGCATAAACCATGACAGCCAGCTGGGTTTTATTCCAGGCCCTGCCACAGATTTCCTCCGTGATTTTTGAGCTAAACATAAAGAGCCAAGTTTTTAGGGTATTGTGCACACATGGCATAACTGAGTGCATGCATTTGCTTGCAGTGGGCACGCTATTTGTTATGACACTCCACATGATGCCAGAAGGACAGGGGGCCACTGTGTGTGCACACAGTTAGTTACTAGGAATGTACTGGTACACATGCAGTCATTTGGACCTTCATTGCTTTGTGCTTGCTTCCTCATCTGTAAACTGCGACTAATAATACCCTGTATCTCCTTCATGATATGCAGTCAGGCTGACTTCCAAAGGACTAGATGTCTTACCCCACTCTTCTCCCTTTTTGCTGCACACAGAGAGCAACAGGAGAGGAAACTTCTGGCACATCCTCTTCTAGGCTAGGGACAGATGTTCAAAAAGCTTGAGCCTGAATTGATTCAACCTTTGCAGGTTAGTTTAACCTGGCTAGGCTGAACTGGTTGGAAACTGGACAGACATTCTCTCTGGACAGAGGAAATTCAGGCACATGCCTGCAGTGGCTCAGGCTAGAAGCTGGGGAGTGCTAGAGCAGCCCTCCCTTCCCTTGCACAGAGTTGAGCTGAGGGGTGCGTGGCCAGGCCCCAGCAGGACTTTCTTATTAGGGAGGTCTGCCTGCACCATCCCAAGCCTTTCCCCACTGGCTGCTCAAGGGGTGGGAGAGTTGTCAGCCCCCAGACCCTTGCTAACACTCTGAGGCAAGGGGGGTGTGTGTGCAGTGCATGATTTCATAGATTTCATAGACACCAGGGCTGGAAGGGACCTCAGAAGATCATCGAGTCCAGCCCCCTGCCCGAAGGGCAGGAAGTCAGCCGGGTTCATAGGACCCCAGCAAGATAAGCATCCAGTTTGCTCTTGAAGGTGTTCAATGTGGGCGCTTGAACCACCTCCGGTGGCAGGCTGTTCCAGACCTTGGGGGCTCGGACAGTAAAGAAATTCTTCCTTATGTCCAGCCTGAAATGGTCTTGTAGTAGTTTATGACCATTCGACCTCGTCATCCCTTGGGGCGCTCTGGTGAACAAACGTTCCCCCAGATACTGGTGGTCACCCCTGATAAACTTGTAGGTGGCCATCAGATCACCCCTGAGCCTGCACTTTTTCAGGCTAAAGAGCCCCAGGGCTCTCAGCCTGTCATCGTAGGGTCTGCTTCCCTGACCTCTGATCATGCGCGTGGCTCTTCTCTGGACTCTCTCAAGCTTCTCCACATCCTTTTTGAATTGTGGAGCCCAAAACTGGACACAGTACTCCAGCTGCGGCCTCACTAAGGCCGAGTACAAGGGGAGAATGACGTCCCGGGATTTGCTTGAGAAGCATCTATGGATGCAAGCCAGCGTTTTGGTCACTTTACTAGCCGCCGCATCACATTGCAGGCTCATGTTCATCTTGTGGTCAATGATGACCCCCAAGTCTCTTTCTTCCATAGTGCTAGCCAACATAGCACTGC